>NW_027114006.1:437456-443909 GCF_000696795.3 Halyomorpha halys
ATATATATATAAATTTATACATTTATGTCATGCATTTGTAATATTATTTAAAAATTATAAGCATGTATAACATTTTTTTTAACCCCCTAATGATTATAAAAACACACATCGTTATACAACCTATAATTGATAATGTAAAAATATTGTATCAGTAAACAGGGATGTTTAGCCAAGCTGTTTACATAGGTTTGTATATAATAAATAATATAATAATAAAATTCAAGTAATATATCCAATGAAAATCATAAAATTAGCATGCAACAGACAATAAAAGCACTCCAAGACATTAAACGAGCATTAACAGAACGTAAGCAGTCAGGCAGCAAAAAAAGTCAAACAGGGTGCAATAAAAAGTTGCAAATTATAGCAAGTAATAATAAAACCAATAATAAGAATCGAATTACCTGACCTTCTATTCCATGTGGGCCATAAAAGCCTGGTATTAGAAGTTTTATTTGATTCCGAACTTGCTCTCTTTAAGTTGCTTCACTGATAATGTGAGACAGCTTCCAGTTCTTATCGAATGAAGTTTAATAAATATTTTATAGCTATTTTGAGTATTAACGCTAGTTATATACTCAATTAATATTATATAATATAATCTAATATTATATAATATTAGAACTTAACAAGTAGCAAGGAATCATGTATTTTTTTCTGATTATATTTTAAACATTTTTGTTTTATTGCGTATTTATTTAATACCAGATCGGCCTGGTGGGTCTTAGATGGTTAATGTAAGAGGTATATATTTTTTTTACTATTGATAATTGGGGGGGGGGTCTCATACAAAAGATACCCCCCATATACAATTTTTTAAACAAAAAAAATTAAGATAAAACAAATAGATTAAAATTATAATTCTTAATAAAAAAAGTAAAGTTAATAACAAGAACAATGACATTTATAGATTTAATAAAATAAATAATTGACTTATAATGGAATAAAAAAAAAGAAACTGAATTTAAGAAAAGATGAAGAGAGAGAGAAAAAAAAAAGATAAAATAAAATGTATATGATATAAATATCGAACTTCAAAAACAGGAAATAAATGGTAGAAAAATCAAGAACCGAAGAAGAAACCTAAAAAAAAAATAATAATATATTATAAACTACATATTTTATATGATTTAAACATCCAGAATTTTGATTGTATAATTTATTGAATTCTTTAAATTAAATTATATATCTAGATATTTGAATTATTTAACCAATAGAGAATTCCACGCCGAACTAGAACATTTGATAGTTCCAGAATAATACTGAACAATAAACTATTTAATTCATTTTAAATAAATAATAATAAATTGTACGAAATTTTAACAAAATTAGACTGATATCTAAAAAAAATATAAATCCTTCTCTGTTTCATTCACTCAACAAATCACTACATATTTTGAAGTTAAAATTAAAATGGAGTTCTATCAATGGGTAGATTCTCCACATGTTTTTATCATGTCACTATGTCACCTACAGCAAATTTACTTGTTGTATATATGTGTATACAGTTGTAAATATCAATAAATAAAGTATTAAAAAAAAAAAAAATTAAATTAATTGTCCCTTTCTTTAAAATAGTACAATTTCCAGCTAACAAAATTTATTCTTCACATTATAATTTCAAAATTAATTTTTTATTTAATTTATAAGATTGGTTTTAGTACATTTTTTTACAATTATAAATTTGCTGATATTTTTATACTTTTATGTATTTCTTCATCAACTCTCTTTATTATTATAACCATATAAATGAATAAAAATAGAGAAAAGAAAATGTTTTGAAATTGTAATATTTAGAATATACTAAAATATTTTGGCAGTTTACTGGAAATTATATTTAGAGAAAGCTATTAAGAAATTCGCATAAACATCTCTCAGAACAGCATTGGAAGTAAATCATAAATCATTTTTTTTTTTTTTTAATAATAGAATTTTGCCATAATAACGGTGCATAATTATTTAAAAAATAGTAAAAAGATGCCGTCTGATCACACGTGATAAGTTGATATACAATAAACAGTATTAAGAATTGAAAATTATTAAAATTCAACAATAAAACTATATTTATACTAGTTTTGGAAATATTATTTCCTGTATTTGGGAGAACTTACTATTATAATTCTAGTAAGAATACCATTACGCCATAAAATTTATTTTATTGAAAATTAAACATTATTCAATTGTAATAAATTGTATGCGTATAGTAACAACACTTTTCACTAATCATTTTAATCTTAACTATAATTCCACGGACTCATATAAACATTAAAAATTTGCAGGCTATAGTGCCCAGGTTTGACATAATATAGTTAAATTATTTTATATTTTCACTTTAATAGGTATAATTAATTGCATAAATAATATTATATAATTTTAATTGCAAATTATGTTATATTATTTTCCCTAACTTATTAACAACAATATTATTTGACCTATTTCACAATTATAAAAAAAATATATATATTTTTTGATGATTAATTGAAGTTAATGAAAGTAGTGTAACATAATTTCTAATTTAATGAATGTATATTTGAATTAAAAAGTAAAAAAATATAATTTTATTGAATATCAGGCATGAGCAGAATATCCTTCATATTTTTAGTTGTTAATGTGTGCTTGTGAAATTGATCTTGTTGAGATTGTCCTCGGTGAAGGCCAAGTGTGCCGAAACTTTGAACATTTAAAATTATTATTAATGAGAGTCGGGACTATATGAATAAAATTTATTATAATTGAATAACACAACTAGTCTCGAACAAGATATCAGAAAATATATAGAAAGGGAAAATTAGTTGCAGTATTAATGCATCAAAAGAAAGGCAATAAAAATATGGAATAAAATTATTTATCTAATAGCGATAAGATTCGTATTGAGACAACTACAAAAAAAATAAGAAAATAATTCGATTCATTAATTTTTTTTAATTAAGGGACCGGTTTCATAATTTACCATATCGTATCCTAGCGAAAGGCCTGTCAGTTAAATTTAAAATACAATAAAATCATCTCTGCTTCAAGACTGAGGATATTTTCCAAAGTTTATTACCGAATATAATCATATAATTAAAATTTAATCAATTTTTAGCTAAAATATTTATTAGGCGAGAGTGCGTGCCTTGAATAATTTTACGGATACATATTGATTATTATTAATGACCGGAAAAAAATAATAATTATTAATATTCATGTCGTACATGTATATATTACGGTACTATAGATCCTGTTTCTCTCAGGAGCAATGGATTTTGATAAATGATGTATCAAAATTCAGCGGATTTCAAGGAGAAGTGACGAACCGCAGTTTCGATTTTTACTTTCTTAGTAGATGTTTAATAAATTGTATTAAAAAAACGAAAGTTTTTAAAGCGTGGAGAGATGTATGTTGGCAGATCGACACGGACAACAATTGGTACAAGAGCTCAAGAAGAGAAAAAGACAGTTATCTCACCCAAATTTTTGATTACTTTAATGAAAACTATGTATAATTAGTAGTCAAAATTCATGAATCCGCCAAGTATAGGTAGGGGTAATAAAAAATGGCGGCTGTTTCAAAGCGATAAAAAAACTAATTTTTCATTCGGAGCTATATACCTCAAAAAGTAGGAAAAACACTAGAAAACTTAAGAGTAAATTTCATTCATTTATTCATCATTCATTCATTTAAAGAAGAGTAAATTTGCTAAAATATAAGTCCTAATAGAGTTATTTACGTTAAATAGTTTTGGAGATATAGCTTTTTAAAAAGCAACATTTCATAAAAATGTTGTATGGGACGTACTGGAAGATCAGTAGTTAGTGAATTTATTTTGAAAAATCTATATCTCAAAAACCATTTGATGTACAGATGTCTATTAGCACTCAAATTAAAGCTAGTTTAATGAGTTATAATGTATTTTATAACGTTTATCGTTGTAGGAGTAGCAGTTTAGGATATTTGACATAATAAACTCACAATAGGCTAATTTCTAGTTGATGGTAAAAAATGTTGGATGTTTGAAAAATATATCTCTAGACCCATCTGCCAACACTCAAAATAAAGGAAATTTAACTTACTATAAAGTAGTTTATGACACTTATTTTCATAGGGGTAGTTCTTTTTATGATATTCACATATGAATATAAATTTGGCGAATGAAAATTTGTCCGAACATCAATTTATTTTAGCAAATTTCATGTACACTATTACTCCTACGAAGATAAACATCATAAAATACTTTATGATTTTCATCTCAAAAAGAAATTTCGTGTTCAAAAATTGAAATAATAAATTAGAAATATTATTAAATATTTCAATAATAATAATTATAAATTTTTTTTTTCATTCAACATCTTTTGCAAACAGATTCAAGATTCGATTGACACCATCTGTTAATGACAAGTTTAATAATAACATAGAAGGCTGGCAAAGAAATTATTTATGGATCTCTTCGTCTAAAATATTTTTAATTTCAAGTTAGGAGTATATAACAATACGTGTTGACATTCCACATGCATCACATGCCAACTATATCATCAAGATCTCATCCGCTTACAGTCACAGGATGAACAGGTCTGAGTATAGAATAGGATTTTAGATATAATATATAAAATAAAGAAAAAATAGTTAAATACAAAAATTAATTTCGAAGCAACGTAAAATATTTATTTTCATATCTGTTGAGTTCATCTTCAATCATTATATACATCGCTATAATTTTAATTGCAAATTATGTTATACTATTTTCGCTAACTTATTAACAACAATATTATTTGACCTATTTCACAATTATAAAAAAAATATATATATATTTTTTGATGATTAATTGAAGTTAATGAAAGTAGTGTAAAATAATTTCTAATTTAAAGAATGTATATTTGAATTAAAAAGTAAAAAAATATAATTTTATTGAATATCAGTCATGAGCAGAATATCCTGTATATTTTTAATTGTTAATGTGTGCTTGTGAAATTGATCTTGTTGAGATTGTCCTCGGTGATGGCCAAGTGGGCCGAAACTTTGAACATTTAAAATTATTATTAATGAGTGTCGGGACTATATGAATAAAATTTATTATAATTGAATAACACAAATAGACTCGAGAAGATATCAGAAAATATATAGAAAGAGAAAATTAGTTGCAGTATTAACGCATCAAAGGAAAGGCAATAAAAATATGGAATAAAATTCGAAAACAATGAAGCATCGTAAAATATTTATTTTCTATATCTATTGAGTTCATCTTCAATCATTATATACATCGCTAATTTTATTAATACATTTAACTGATTGTATTTATTACGTTTTTCTTTATTTATAACCAATTATACGTTTTCATTTGAACCTACAATTAAAAAAAAGGTAAAGAATATTTATAGAACGGAAAAAAGAAAATTTGAGCCAACATTTGTCTTTTAAGAAAAAAAATTTTTTTGAACCTTATTACACTGATCTTGTAATTTAAACATAGCTGATTGCGTGAAAAAATAAGCTGAAAAAATCTCTTTCGCTCCAAAGTATATTAAATGTTTTTTTTTTTTTTTTATGTTTCTTTACTACTCAATGACACATCGAAAGCAATCAGCGAGTCACCGAAAGACCAAGCCCTCATCTGTAAGAGGTTTTAAGTGGTTTCTACCATAGGGATACCATTGGACCTAATGGGCACAAGCAAAGGACCGATTAAGTTAAACCCATTCTTTTATTTATACTCATCCCTGTGCAATAACACCAGGTTATGTTTACGCGTTACCTAACCGGACTGATGTAACGGGGAAAAGTAGGGAAGAAGATCCTATTTGATATTGTGTGGGTTAGTAAACTCGTGTTACCTTGTATTATAATTTTACTATCAACCTCGTTTAATTGATAAAACGACGAATCCTAAATTCGCAACTTTCCATTTTGTCGTGTCTTGTTGGTGAAACGACACTCATTGAAGTAAACATTTGCTAATGTTATGATATTTGATTGACTTCAGGCTTTGATTATTGGATTCCTTATATCAAACGTATATCAAATAGGCATAGAGATCAAATTTTAAAATAAATATTTTATAAATAATTTTTTTTCTTATTGTTTTAGTTCTTTAATATTTATCTTTTTCTATATTTTTGATTTTTTTTGTCATCCTTTTTTATTTAAAAAAAATAAAATTATTCATTTTTTAAAAATTCTTTTATTAATCTATATATCTAAACCTAGTTCTCTCTTAGTATAATAGTAAAAATTCTAAACATATGTGTATATAAAAATCCTATGTGGTCATGCACAATTCTATTTATTTAAAATTAAAAATAAATACTGGATATACATGCATAAACCTAAATAAAGACATTTAAATAAATGTTATAAATATATACGTGATAATTATTTATAATTATTATACGTTTTCATTTGAACCTACAATTAAAAAAAAGGTAAAGAATATTTATAGAACGGAAAAAAGAAAATTTGAGCCAACATTTGTCTTTTAA
>NW_027114006.1:443959-456513 GCF_000696795.3 Halyomorpha halys
TATATCTATATATGTACAATTCTATCTAATTAAATCTTAAAAAATACTAGATATTCATGAAAATAATACCTTTAAATAAAAGTAATTGGTAAAAATATGGATTATCAAACGTTATAAACATTTTAAAATAAGGGACAATAAATATAAAAATAACAAATAGAAAAAGTAATACCTTTATTAATATATACACAATCTGTGCAATATAGCATGCTTTCTACTGACATCACTATTATAAATTATTTTAGAAAATAAAATTTTGCCAAGTACTCGGTCAGTACTTCCTTACTTTTTATTTCCTTCAGTGAAAATTGTTTTTTTCTGGAAATAATCCTCTTCATGAGAATTTCTATTAATCATTTACATATTTTAAGGTTGATAATTTGCCGTTTGTAAATGAAATCTACGATACTAGCTGTTTTTGAAATATTATGAGCGAATCTATCTAGTTCACACTAATTCTCAACTGCCTAACAATTTGGGACGAATCATTTTTGAAATATAGTGTTCCGAGAAAAATACTTCCAGAAATGCGTAAGTAGCGGACGGAATTGTAAAAATCCATTGGGGACTAACTCACACAGTCTACAAAATTTCCTCAAAATTGAATTAGCAGTTCGATGGATCAAGATCAAACACAGATTGAACTACAGACAGACCGACACGGAACCAAATTGGTCTCTTGAAGTACGTATAAAGCGTAAAATGCAAATTGAGCAAATAGTAGACCCTGGATTATATACAAGTATATCAGGAGAGAAAATTGAGGATGGGATCAGTAAAGAACAGTAATAAGTAAAAAAATATTTATTAGTTATAAATCATTTATTATAATGGCTTATTTATTTACAATAACTTATTAATTATATTGATTGTCCTGGATGGGACTTAAGCCCACAAGAACTCTAGAACAATCTTCTGAGCTTGTCAAGGCTGTTTGTGACCGAGGGAGTTGTCTACCTTGGCTATCTACTGCTAGGAGGTTGACTTTTCTTAGTGGTCCCGCAATGAAAGTAACTCCTACCATGGTTACAATAGGTTGGTTACCTACCTGTAGATAACCCCCTCCCATTTCATATGTCAGAAATAACCAGACATGGGGTCATAAAAAAAAATTTGCATCACGTCCTAGGTACTGCAAGAGGAGGTTATATTTGTTTTCATTAAAAAGGAAACATAATAAAATTGTACATATTTACTGCCTGTATGTTACTTTTGTTTTCATTGTTCACTTTTTTCTCTGTATTTATATTCAGGCAGAAGAGATTTGTTGTTAATGTATTATTATTATTATTATTTTGATATTAAAAAACAAAGTAACAAATATATCATCAGATAAGTAACTAGTGGTATTTTCAAAAATATTATAATTGATGTCCGTGAAAGGATCAGAAAATACCAATTAATGATTTGGTTGTAAGCATTAAAACAAACCGTTTTCTTCATTCTTACACCTATTTTTAAAATGGGCTAGCACATGTTCAAAATCTTGTTATTTCCACAGCAACATCGAAATCATTCAAAATTATGATGGCGACTACATTATCTCTCATCATTCTTTTGCAATATTGACTTTCGTAAGACAATTTATATAATTGGCCGTTACAGAATACTTCCTCCATTATTAGTATATATTATCCCCGAACCCATGGCTATTGCAGCCTCTCTGGGTGATGCGAAGGAGATGCAGGACGGACAATGCAATTTTCATTTCACTATTAGTTACATGACAAAAGGCTTTCCTCTCCCACGACAATATATCAACATATTAAAAAAAAACCAACACAAGAATAGAACTTGGGAAAATGTTATTCATTCGATTTTCTTTTTTCTTTTTTTTTCTCTCCATAATGCAAAACAAAAGGGTGTTAAGAAAATTATTTTCACATCTTTCTAATTTAACTTAATTACACCGAGTTATTATATAAGTAGTACCTGAAGAGGATGAGGAACTGAATAAGTATTATAATTAATAGAATATAAAAATAATATGATTAATTAAATCACTACGATCGTCGAAAATTAATTAATAGAATTTAAACTTTAAACGAGTATTTTATCAAAAACTCCTATTGTAAAGGAAATATGAAAACGCACATTATAGTTTCTTTTTTATAGATTTATAGATCTTAATAAATGTACACGTTTTGGGGTCTCTAAATCCATAAAATGTTATTTTTAATGACACTTCAGGAATATAGAGTAGCGATTCCCATAATAAATTTGCGAAACCCTTGTTGAGCTAAAAATAATAAAATTTTCTCCACAATTATCCTACAAAGTGGTTGAGATTGTAGGAAACTAATATTAATAATAATAAAAACAGTGCAAAACATTGCTGGACTACACTTTATATTTGCTATTTTAGACTTAGATTTTAGACTCTTACTAGACAATCGGTCTAAACTTCCATTTTATTACAAAAAACCTACTTAGATGATTGTAATAAGGCCTATCTGGTCAAACGGAATTGAGCTTTGGGGCTCCACTAAACCTTCGAATTCTGCTCGTATCCAATGCTCACCATTCTAAATCCTTCGTAAAATCCTTAAAGCTCCTTACTTTGTCACAAATAAATTCATACATAAAGACCTTAATGTTCCATGTTTAAGCGAACTAGCCCAAACCAGATATTATTCCTTCCATTATAGACTCCCTGACTACCCAAACCCACTATTTTCTAATCTTGCTTCCTCATCCATTCTTGACAATGTTCCGAGGCGCCTGAAAAGAAGATGGCCACGAGACCAGCTAATGTAAAAACATCATTAGAGTGCTTCCATCGCTAGTTTCTTTATATGCCTGTATCACTCCACTATAACTGATATCAAATTTACTGAATGTACTATTATGCACAGTTGTAAATTTCAATAAAGTGGCAATCACTAGCCTATTTTTCTTTATTTTTTCTTCAGACAAATTTTTATTTACCTTTAAATCTAATTCTTGTATCAAAAACACCTCAATGATATAGAACTCTTTGTTTTTCGGTGCCAATGAGGCTGGGAAATTTTTAAGAACAAAATTCGTATCAGGTTTACTGTTCTGTAAGGAGCGATTATAAAACATCAAGTTAAAAAGATGGAAAAATCTGGCAAATGAGATTGAAATAAATGCAAAACGCAAACATTAAAAAAAAAAATCATTTAACATAAAAAAACTACAGGAAAATTATATCCTTAAAAGTTCCAGAGCTTTGTGAATTGATTTTGAATTTTGTGGGAGTTGAAGGGAATAAACGTATACTTTATCTGTTTTTGCTTAACAGCTTAGGTGTTTGTAGAAACATTTATTCTTATCAAAATCAAAGTATATTAAATTTGCTAACAAAGTGGTTATATAACACTATTTTCTATACCATATTATTTCTGAGCGACTAAATATAATATTGGAAAAATATATTAATACCGTAAAATTAAATACCAAATCTTTATATTCAAAAAATGAAGTGGTAACCTGTTTTGTATCGTTTGGTATCACCATAAAGAAAAATTCCGATCTGGTTATAGATTGTAGAGAGTGAGCTAAAAACCCAGTGTTTTTGAGTTTATAAGAAATTAAAGCACATTAAAGTTCTTACAAAATCTATATATAAAAAATAATTGAAAATAATAAAGTTAATTATAAAATACTATATTCTATAAAATTATCTTACGTTTTCACCCAAGATAAGGAAAGAACGGCATCTTCAGATTTAAGAAGTAATATTTTGCTCTAAATTTAAGGCCGTATCTATAAAAGTATATTATTATACTTGAAATATATAATAAATATAAGAAGAAAAGAGAAAACGAAATTTCTCGGAACATTCACTCGGTCAAAATAAATGAAATGAGTGGCTCAAGTTGTTGAGCTAAGTGAGGAAAAAATAATCAGAAAACAAATCCAATAAAACATTATTGAAAGTACTATGTACTGTAATCTGTGAGGGTTATAAACAATTATAATGAATTAGCGTGAGAACGGATCCACGACTTCTATACAAGCCATTAATCATTGATAACTTATAATTTTATTGGAATAATCTCAATTATATATTTTATATTCACGGAAATACGAAAAGTATTAATTTTAAAAATAATCAGTATGTAATCGTGAATTAGTCAAGTAACGGGAACTGCATACTTGATATTACATGTGCTGTTACTTTATTATTATAGGGAAGAAGAACATATCTCAAAGTATTTCTTTTTTTTTTTTCCTGTAGCGTTATATAAGCTAGTGTAAATTTACTATATGACTATTGGTGCAGTATTTTCTACAACGTCATTTGTATGTATATCTATTATTTGGCTTTCTGAAGAATCCAACACAGGTGAAGACTTAAGATAAGTTCATAATCCGTGCTTCTCATCCATTCACCTCCCTCTAAGTCTTCCATTGTCAGTAATAATTTTTCTAGGTAGTATTTGCGGAGAGATTTGTTACCAATTATATTTTGTGATATTTTATATTATGTTTTATTTTTGGATTCGTTGTGAACTAAACACTTAATAAACGTTAATAAACCGCGGTATTTGGGAATATATTTAGTGTATTTTTTAAACAAGTATATATAATGTTTTTACCCTGTGGATCCACAACCTTCATTATTGCCACAAAGGTCTTGTTCCATTCTAAATCTTACTGATGCCTACTTTAAAATAACACCATTAGAATTATGTCAAAGTTTCTAAATAAGGAAGAGAACACATTGATTTGTATCTTCGGATATGAAAGCAAAGAGGCTTATACACACTTCGAAGTCATCGCTACACGTCTGTCAGAGAGGGGTACCTACGGCAGGACCTGGAACCAAAAGGGGAGTCAGAATAAACAAAGGGACGAGTTTCTTATGGAAAAAAATCGGAAAACACTAGAGATATAGAAAGACAAGGAAGACTGCATAAGGCTACTACAGGAGAACTAAAACAGAAGGTCTATTATAATAATAATTTTAAACAATAAGTAATTTTTTAAATAATTTAATAATTGAGGAATTTTAATTTTCTTTTAACATCACTTTTTTTTTTGTAAGTGATCTTTGACGTATATAATGTGTGTTTATCTAATAATTATATTTTTTTTTATTCATCATGAATTGCATTGAATGCCCCATTATTAGGGCAGTGAGACCGGGATATAAAGTTTATTGGATAAAAGTCTTACTTTTTGTTTTATTACTAGGACATATACCGTGTAAGTAGCCATTTCTCATATTGAATTGTCTAAAGAATTTTTATTTATATATTATTTTTCCAAACCCTTAAAACAAAATATATTATCACAAATAATAAAAGTCATTTATATATTTATGGTTGACTAGGCTATGTCCTTTGACCGGGGCAGGACTTTATCTCGAGGAATGACTGTACAAATGTTAGAAATGTTTTACTGTTATTTAATATTTTAAGGGTTAGAGCTCACTTCATCTTTCTCTCTGGTCTAATGAGACATTCAGAGATGCAATTAATATCGAAACGCACTTGCTCAGCCTCCACTGGCTCACTACCAGTGATGCAGCGAGAGAGATGCGCTGGGATCACTTGAGCTCTGCTCTACCCCTCACACGTGGGGGATAGAGTGGGCTCAGGGATCCTCAGGTCGATTGTGTAAATATTGTATATATTATTTTATCATTATGTTATTTTATTTTCCATACAGATAGTTTGATTATGTTCATCTTGTCTATTCTTTTGTTTGTATATATTTTAAGAGAGTTTTTGTTTTTTTATTATTATTTTTTTTTCTTTTTTCTTTTTTTATTTTATTTATTATTATTTTTATTTTAGTATGTATGAGATTCATTCATCATTATTACCTATTCCCCACAACTGTGTGGCAGATTGTAATGTCTATCAATAAATAAATCTATCAAAAAAAAAAAATATCGAAATGTCCTATTATCCTCTCATTTTTACCAAAACTTGTTAAAGATGTTGTATCCGATGCTAATGTGAACCTATCTAGAAACGAATTAGTAAATTGTTGGAGGAACAAAAAAGATAATGAGCAGTATGGTACTGTATTGATACAAAAAGTAAAATATATCAGTTAATGCTTACAAATTTTAAGAGTAGCAATATGTCTAAGCAATTCGTGAGTTATCATCGATATTAATAGTTAGAAATCAAAATAATATCTGTGTAGCAATTGCATACTTGGCGTGGAGTTTCACCTATAAAACTAGCCATGAGATTAATTTCTAAAAAAAATCTACACCATTATCACAGAAAAATAGAAAATTTAATTTATACAGCCATATATAATTGTATAACACCCCAAATCTATGGATGGATCGAATCAGCTTCATAAAAATAGCTTTGATATGATTTTTATTTCAATAATGATCTTTGATAATATACGAAAGTGGTATTTTTTTATAAACACGCCTGCGAACAACCTGAAAGTTGTTTTAAAATTCAGAAGCTTACTAAGTGAAATGTGGGCCGTTAAAATTCGTTTTTTGTGAATTTATTGCTGATCTTATCCTTTGTTGTGCTCTATTATTTAATGCAATAAGAAAAACCAATAATTTTAGGTTTACCTAGGTTACACACAAGCATCTAAAAAATAGATTCCAAATGATAAAAGACTAAGAGATAGGAGTCATTATGTTATCTCAAGCTTCACCCAAACAAGATGTAGTATTTGTGAAAAATATACCAGTGGAATGAGTTTTTGGAATGAAGTTTTAAATGATTAGATGTTTTTCAATTTTTTTTTCATTTATTGTATTTTTTCGTAGTATACATATCTATGTATTCACGTTTTAGGTTGTTTTTTTCTGGAATAATTATTTTAATATATTTTATTCTATATTATCAAATTTTAATTTATTATTAAAGATTTTCTTTTATTATTGTCCACTCGATGCAAAGGCTTTAAACCAACCAGTCCACCCATGCGGTTAAGTTCCATTGACAATACCTTTCTTAATAGACGATCTTAAACGAGATAATGCTGGAGCTTGGATTTCAGAGCGAGAGACATAAGGTTCCACTAAAAGAGGTTAATAGAACACGACTCCACAATCGTAATTGTCTGGACGCGCTTTTACTTTGTCGGCAACCGCGGGAGTAATCCGATATGTTCCACATTTGTACCTATGGCCAGGAGGCAGAGACCTGGGCAAGATGCTGGAGCGTCAAAGGCCGAAGATAAGAACTCCTCGAGGATGCTGAAGGAGGAAGTACATTGTGGGGGCGGCATCTGTGACACAGGATATCCGAGATATGGAACCGGTATCCTTACCCCTTTGATCGCCGTAGTTCAAAAGGTAGTACCGCCTCCTACAGATCTGCTCCAGAAACATACAATTAGAACAGATGCTTAGGAACATTGTGTGGTTAGTTGTTACATAAACTTTGAAAGAGTCATAAAGAACAATGATGGAGGTCAAATCTCTAACCATTGATAGCATCATATGTGTGTTCAGAAATAAAAAAAAAAAAAAACAGAAAAAAGAATAGTAAACGTAAAAATTGATTGTATTTATGTAATTTTATTTATTTTTTTCGCTAATTTGTATTTCTCATTTCCATTATTATTTTATTTCTGACAAAGGCTTACATCAGGAACTTACATCGGACTAAACTTAACATTATTTTGTGTTTAATTTTAACCTTTCCCCCAGCTATCATCTTTTGAAAAACAGAAAAATTACTTATTTTTTTAACATAATTTCATCTAATCCTTTCATATTATTTTTGATATTTTCCATTGATGTAATTTTTTCATATTTTAATAAATTCAATCATTTATATTTACTGTATAATTCTAAAAATTATTTAGAAAATAAGCTTAATAATATTATTTCATCGGTTCACTTTAAATCCATCGAAATTCTCCTCTCACATTAATCTTAATAATTCAAATGAAGTCGTATACAGATTAATTCTAATTCCACATTTTGTATTTTTCCCTTTGTATATATACTAACTAATATAGCATTAGATAGAAGTAAGAAAAGAATTACATGTAAAAACATTTTTTTATTAGAACGAGTTATGGGTCAGTAAAAATACATGAAGGAAAGCTTTATTTTCCATATTATTTTTCATCTTTACTTATATAATGATTTATAATGATAAGCTGTTTTAATTTTTTTTTAACCTTAAATTGAGGAAGTAAAGAAATAAAGAAATTCTCTTGGAATTAAAATTAACAAAAGTTAATTTATGTTTTAAATAATAATATAGGTTTTTAACAATGTTTTACTATTTTTTTGTAAAATAACAAAAAAAAAATGAACAAATAAGTGTTAAAAAAAATTGGGATAGTATAATTTCAAATAAATTTATACAAGTACATCAAACAGTAGTATAATTTAAAATATTTTTAATATTAAGACTGGCATTTATTTTTATAATACCAGATAAAATATATAAAATGAATGTGTAGATAGAGTAAAATTCATATAAGTTTTTATTTTTATTTCTATATGACTATGGGCTTAATATGGTTCAATGATTATCCATTTGATAATTTTGTTAATATAATAAATATTGTAAAATTAAAGAGATAAAATAAATCTAAAGTGCGTTGTGAGTATAGTTAAAACAGTAAGGAGTAAGTAGCTAACTTATTTTCTCATGACAAAAAAAAATTGGATATTTGTAGGTTTATTAAAAAAAAAAAATCATTATAATAATAAGTTTTTAGAAAATGAATAAATAAATAACCAAATACTTAACGTTTTAGAGTAAATTTAATTTATGATTTTTTAAAAATATGAATAGCGTTTTAAAAGAAAATATTATAAAGAACTCAATAGGTAGTATGCAAAAGGATTATTTTTTATTTATTTACCATTTTTGAATACTCTAAATTTTATGTAGTAATAAAAAAAAAAAAATCATTGACTATTCGTGATTATTTTTAATAAAAAAAATAATGATTCTTTAAAAATAAATAAATAATTAAAAAATAACAACTTCGAATTATGTTCAGTTTCATGCATTTTTTTTAAGTATTTTTATTTTTTTTAACAATTTAAATGGTTAATAGAAAACTCTCTCCCCCTCTCCTCCCCCCAACAAAATCTTAAAACACTAGATTGAATTATTACTGAGTTTAGAAACAGCACAGAAGGACGTACATATTACGTACGTTGAAAAATATGTACCAACCGTTCATAATGAAAAATTCTCTGAATTGCTGGACAGGCTACTGTAGGGTTCCCGACCACTTGCCACCTGAGTTATACGTGACTAAAGCAGTTAGTTTCAACAACCCATGACTGATGCTTCCTAGAACAGCCCTCCATGTCAGGGTTGGGACACTGTAAATATAGCTCCGTACTCTAAACTCGCCCTTATGGCTATATCACCACCATCTGGTGTCATGGGCATGTTGCCTTAGCCTAGGCACATTGCTAGCAAGATGTAGTGTTAAAAACGGAGTTTAAAGGGATGTGATGTGATTGTTAATAATATTCGAAAGATACTATGTTGTAACATAACAAATAAAGATGAAAAATAATGAAGTATTAAAAAAAAAAAAAAAAAAAAATCATTTTATAGAATACAGAAATAAACAAAATTAGAAAACATTTATGTGTAAAACAGACAATTTTATTTCGAGGGAAAATAAATAGTACAAGAGCCCAAGAGAAGAAAAAAGGTAGTTATTTCACTCCAATTTTTGATTACTTTATTGAAAACTAGGTATAATTACTAGTCAAAACTGATGAGTCTGCTAAGTATAGGTAGGGGGGATAAAAAATTGTAGCTGTTTCAAAACGTTAAAAATAATTAATTTTTTATTCTGTATATATTTACAACTAACAAAACCAAAAGAAAATCTAAGAGTGCATCATTTAAAGTAGAGTAAATTTGCTAAAATTTAAGCCCTGATAGAGTTATTTACGTTCAATAGTTCTCGAGAGATAGCTTTTTAAAAAGCAACATTTCATAAAAATGTCGTACTGAGAGATCAGTAGTTAGTGAATTTATTTTGAAAAATCTGTATCTCAAAAACCACTTGATGAATAGATGTCGATTAGAACTCAAAATAAACCTAGTTTAATGAACTATAAAGTAGTTCATGACGTTTATTTTTGTAGGAGTAGTAGTTTTCATGAAATTTGCTAAAATAAATTGATTTATAGTTGTTCGGACAATAAGTTTGATTTATGAAAAACTTCATTTCAGAAACCATTGGACGTACAGATTTCTGCCAGCGCTCAAATTTATATTCATATGTGAATATCATAAAATCGACTACCCCTACGAAGATAAGTGTCATAAACTACTTTATAGTAAGTTAAATTTCCTTTATTTTGAGTGTTAGCAGAAATATATGCGTCTTATGGGTCTAGAGATATATTTTTCAAATATCCAACATTTTATACGAACAACTAGAAATTAACATTTTGTGAGTTTATGTCGTCAAATATCATAAAAACTACTACTCCTACAAAGATAAACATTATTAACTATATTATAGTAAATTTAACTAGCTTTAATTTGATTGCTAATAGACGTCTGTACGTCCAATTGTTTATTAAATAAAATTTTTCATAAATCAAACTTATTGTCCGATACTTAGCAAATATAATGAAAACTACTATCCCTATGAAGGTTAAGGTCATAAACTACTTTATAGTACAATTATTTAGCTTTAATTTGAGTGCTAATAGACATTTGTACGTCGAATGCTTTTTGAGATATAGATTTCTCAAAATAGATTCACTAACTACTGATATTTCAGAATATTTTTATGAAATGTTGCTTTTTAAAAGGCTATATCTGGAGAACTATTGGACGTAAATAGCTCTGTTATGGCTCATATTTCAGCAAATTTACTCTTCTTTAAATAGTGTTCTTTTTGATTTTCAATTTTATTGGTAGTTTTTATGACATAGAGCTCCGAATGAAAAATTAATGTTTTTTTTAAGGTTTTGAAATATCCACCATTTTTTATTCCCCTACCTATATTTGGCAGACTCATCAATTTTGACTAATAATTATACATAATTTTCATTAAAATAATCCAAAATTAGGGTGAGATAACTGCCTTTTTTCTTCCCGGTTCTTGTACTAAAAGGACATGGTAATTTAAATTCCATTCATTTCGCATTTACAAAATTACTTTATAGTTAAAATTCACAAACCATTATTTTTCCTAATGATTTTTAAAATGGTGTGACATGGCAGCTTACAAATGCATGTTTACTAAATCTTGACTTGAAGTTTGCGTTACGGGCTATGACGCCAAATACAAGTTCCCTAGTTGTTTATCTTTACTTGTTATATTTCACAATAAAGTACTTTGATGACTTTAAGTTAGTATTTATCATATATTATGTTCAACAGTGTTCACAGAAACACCCTAATCCTTTCTTTCTTATTGTAATAAAACGAAATTGAGTACTTGACCTCACTTTATGAGCTATCCTGAATAGAGAACCGACTCCAAATGAATCCTGAGTCTTTCAAGAAGTGAATTACTTGAAAGTACGGTTCATTCAGAGCATTAGTGTTTAAAAACTGGTTAAGTATTGAATGAAAATATTCGGAAGAAGGATGAGTCAACCTTAGATGGATCTGAAATCGAAAAAAAGGAAGAAAGAAACATCTAAAATTATAATAATTAAATATCAATGCAGGTTTTGCAGCAGAATGTAATAAAAAATTACAGGATGTATTTATATGAGAAGTTTTGTACGAAAAGTCAATATATTCATTTCAGAAAACTAGAAATTTTTTTGATAAATTAAATTTAAAAAATGTATTAATTTTAATTAAAAATTAAAATGTTGACTAATTTGATTACGAATCAATATTTTGATACAAATTTTACTTATCTATATGTGATATACCCATAACTTTCCACAAGTGATTTATTTTGAAAGAAAACTTCTGATACATATGAGACCGTTTATTTATTTTTACTATCAATAATATATGTTGTTGAATGTCTTGAGATTCATTCAATAGTAAATAACTCTATTTTGACGAAATAACGAATATTTTTTATTAATAATGCCGTTAAAAGAAAATAAGTAATTAAATTTTCTTATAGTTTTATATAAAAAAAAAAATCATAATTTTTAAAATCAATAATTCTAATCCCTTTTAATGCGTCATTCTCACTTTTACTGTTTTTAATAAAAAAATTCCCACACCAAGTATCCAAGCAGTCGCGAAGTCATAAAACATTGCTCTGAAAACATTAGGGGTTTATGGCTTCTATATATTTTTATGACTGGAAGGTTTCATTTTATATCCCTAAAGAAAGCTTCACTTATTAAAACTGAATTCCTCCGAGTATGATTTACATTAAATTCTTCTCTCCTGTGTTGTTACTAAAAATATTTATTGGAAAATAATCGATGCTGTCAAAATGGTTCATTTACCGTAACATATTAGACGTCTTTTCTAATTTATTAATTATACAGAGTATCGACAATATCTTGTTATTTATTAAAGATTATTCAAAATGTTAATTTTTTTTCCTCATGTAGCTAAATAACTAAATAAATTACTTATTTGTAAGCATAAATAAAGAAGCATGATAAGTTTAATTAGTTTTTTATTATAACTGAGATACAATCAAAAGGTCAAATTCAATAA
>NW_027114006.1:456921-457740 GCF_000696795.3 Halyomorpha halys
TTTACTATATGTAGGAACAATTCTTTTGCATATAGAAGGTTGCATAAAATACCTATAGAAGTATTTTAACGTCTATATTAATTATTATTATACATTACTATAGGAATATAATAATAACTCTAATTAAATCTTAACAAAATAATGTAAACACTGCGTAAAATAAATAAGAATAAAATAATTTCATTTTAACAGACATTCATACCTATACGCTATATTCATAGTTAGCTTTGGAAATCATGTTGAAGGCATAGCAGGGTTCCAAGAGATCCCAGCGCTTCTCTTCCAGCCGCGTCAAGTGTATGTGAAAGCTGACATTTGACATATAATTGGGGTATTCATGATATTGTGTTAAATGTAAAATGTTTTACCATGTTAATGTAAGTATTTATTAAGTATAGCATTGTGAGCAGTCCTATTTAAAGTCATGTTAAATAGTAAATAGTCTAAAATACAAGACAAAAGAAAAAACAAATCGCAAACAACGAGTAAGTAACCTAACACGACAAAAAATAAAACGGTGACAAGCTCAGCTGGTCAGTTTCGTGACGTCATTCTTCATTTAACAGACCAAGTAACAAACTCTCAGCCATGTTAAATGTTATATCGTTTTAACAAGGTAAAAGAAGGAAATATTTCTCCATTTAACATAAGTTTTTCCATTTAACACGCTTTGACATGTTAAACTAAAGGTCATAAATACCGCTAATATTAAAAAAGGCTTAAAATTATTTTTTAGTGTGTTCACTACTGATGCATCTATCCCAAATTTTTTTTTAAATTACAATGCTGAAGACCTTAAACCATAAAATCATTATATAT
>NW_027114006.1:460045-461217 GCF_000696795.3 Halyomorpha halys
TTTTTTCTGCTAATATAAAGCCTAGTTACGTATACTGCAAATGATGAATCATCAAAGACGTCTAGTAGACTCTTAATTTCATTAGTATCTCAAATTTATGAATGAGCCGAAAGTGAAAGATTATGACAATTTCCATTTTAACGACGTTTATGAACGATTGGATTAGGCGCTTAAGTTCTAAAAATACAGATAATCATACTATTTCTCGGACTAATAGGACGGTAATGCCAATCGCTCCGTGGGAAAGTGACTCCCTGCCTCCGGTAATTTGTGAATTAGTCGATATAGCCTCAGGCGACCCTATGCAAATCGGATACTCTTCTCAGATCCGAATCCAACGGCGTGCACCGAATACCTGCCAGTTCTCACAGTCCTGTCTGTCTGCTCCTTTATTTTCTTTTAATTCCTCTGTCTTGGTACCTCGATGACTGGTGGCCGTACTGAGATCCCAATCAGCTCTCACGGACGTTCGGGAGGTACCGTTCTGCATCTCATCCATATGCAGCCGCCAAAAAGTGACTTTACACTTTGGTGTATCTCATGCTCCAATTGCTCGAGAGCTTTTCACTCTAACGGTGCGCCGGTAAACGATTGAATTATATTAATATATTTAATGTTCTACAAGCGAAAGGAATATCGACTTGTGGGGCCTGTAAGGCCGTGGGCCCTCCATTCATATTTCTCAGCTTTAATGCGGAACTTCCTCACTAATTAGTGAACGTGATAGCTTATGCATTCAGTAGCGAGGTATTATTAACATTTACATTGTTATTAATGAATGGGAAACCGATCCTTTGAAGATAATCAATTTCAAATAGATTAAACCTAATGTCATTTTAATTAAAATTAACATTTAAGAATCTTTTAAAGATTAAGCGTTGCATCGTTGTACCAGTTTTGGATTTTTTAATTTTTTGAAAATTATTAAAAAAAAAAAAAAAAATTTACCTTCTAAAAAAATCAATCAGTTCTGAACTACGCCTATTTTTCGTAAACTTTGGAATAAATTTAACTCAAGAGCAGGCTTCAATGAAAAATCATAAAACTACAGACACTGCGATTAAAATATATTTTATTAAAACTAAAATGTAGCTTAAGCAAATCATTTTTATAATAAGAAAACAAATATAGATATATTATGTGAATTTATTTATCTTTTTAATTTTTTTTTT
>NW_027114006.1:461285-482651 GCF_000696795.3 Halyomorpha halys
ATATATTTAGCCATGGAATTTGGCCCAGTTGGTGTTAGTTGCTGCAGTTAGTGTTGAAAGCATAGAAACGTATACATAGGTAAATTCCTATTGCTTACTTTAACAACTCAATATAATTTAATAATTCAACGATTTAATTTTTTTTTTAATAAATAATAAAACAGTTATTTCTAAAACCTAATATAGTATAAAAAAAAGTGTATATCTTAACATGATTTATTAATTTAATAAGATATCGAATTAAATTTTGATTCCTAATAAACAGTTAAATATTTATTCCTAATATAAGGATAGTTTTCTCTAAAGCTATATAAATAATTAAATAGTTATTCCCAAAACAATATAGAAAAGTGTACATCTTAGTATGATTTAGTAGTTTAATGACAAAGCGAATTAAATTTTTATTCCTTATAAATATTTACCTTTTTAAATCCAAATTTCTCTCTAGACATATAGACTCCATACAAGCTTCACTCACACTTCAAAATTCAGGACTGGTTTAAACTATGGAAAATCGAACTAAATAATGACTAATCCCAACATATAATATTCCAACTCCGTCTTGACACGTGTACCCCAGTATACATAGACAAAAAAATCGATTCCTCATACTAATCTAGTAAAATATCAAGGACTGACTTTCGATAGGAGGATGGCATAGTGTCCTCTAGTGAAATAGACGCGGTTTATGTTAAAGAATAACAACCTAAATCTCCTTCCCTCTCTATTCGTACTAAAATTAAGAAAACGGCTATACATACACACTTAATCGATATTATAAAATAAAATTTATTGTATAGTAACAATATAATTAATTAATATTGCAACAATAATAAAATAATTTATATACAAGATAAAGAAAATTAAATTTTAGTGGAGAAGATGTTCGGGGCTGCAGTCAGCAAAAAAACACAAACAAAAAAGTATTATTTTCAGGTTTTCATCAGGACTACAAAACAAAAAGAGATAACAACCATCATTCAGAGAAACATAAAAATAAAAATAAATAATGAACGAACAAATTTGGAAATATACATAACAATGAATTGAAAATAAAAAAATAGTTAATTATTAAACATGGAATTAGACAGTAGTAGATTGGTAACAATATAAGATGAAACATCATATTGCCTATTAAATAATTACTTAAACATCTTAAATCTATTAATATCTAAAATCTAAATATATTATATGAACATCATCTTTATCATATAAAATTACATATTAAATATATAAACAGCACATTACCATCTTCTCAACTTTTTAATCTACGGTTAACTATCTACACCTCATTAAAAATTAAATTTAAGTAAAAATAAAATAATATACATTTGCACGTATGTTCAGCCTTGAAAAATAGGAAATAAGCTTTGGCTGCTTGAGTAGAAAGCAGTGATCCTAGACATCACAGCGCTTCTTTATCACTCGCGTCACATAAATTGAGTATTAAGAATTATGCCACAATATTATACACTTTTAAAATCAGATTTATTCGATGAAATAAATATAATCTTGTGAAAAAAAATGTATTAGTTTTCATTTAATAATAAGTCAATAAGTCTTTTTGTAAGTCTAAAAATAGTTATAGACTATTCAGTTTGTTAAACTTCGAATCTTATTATTTCTTCTGAAAAAAAAATTAAATTAATACATTGGTGTATAATTATCTAAAAGTCAATTTATTCCATACTAAATGGTTTACGATCTTTAATGTAATTTAAATATTCTGTATAAGCATGTAGAATACCTATTTATAAAAAACTCTAATAACCTGTTTCATCATAAATTACCCCAATAATCATACCCTTTACACTCTTTCTTCCCATAAAATATTTGCTCAGGATTGTAAAGGTGTTGCAACACCGTGTCTAGTGTCTGTTTCGTTCCTCCATCCTACACCTGCACTGGACACAGGATCTCAAGTGGTTGGGGCTCCAGGCGCTTGCCAAAACAAACAAGAACATTAGTGGAGTTTAATTGGCCGACATGTTGGTAGAGGAGACAGTCGTTTAATTGCTCATTACCAACCGTTCTTGGTGGATGCCCAACCCACTTTCTTGAATACTGTGTGGACTGGCTACTTCAATTGGAAATAATGATATTTTTCATTATATTGTGATCAGCCGTCTTAATTTTTTACTTAATTCTAATTTCCATATCTGGAAACCTTCTTTTAACATGAACACAAAACTTATCATGAAAATTCGGCTGAATATTTGATAAAGAAGTACTGATTTTTTTATCAGCAGTTCTGCAAGGAGGTGATCTAGTTAGAAAAACAACTATCAGGCTTTCCCCTAAATTATGCATAGTAAGTTACCCAATTTATTCAGATATGGTGTATTTCAGGATATCCTCCTAAAACAAGAATAAATTCACGGTAGACAAACTGAA
Source organism: Halyomorpha halys (assembly GCF_000696795.3). Lineage (NCBI taxonomy): Eukaryota > Metazoa > Arthropoda > Insecta > Hemiptera > Pentatomidae > Halyomorpha > Halyomorpha halys. The sequence continues at coordinate 463,680 of NW_027114006.1, forward strand.
TATAAATTTGATGTAACTACATCTGAGCCTGTAAATCATCAAGAAATTTAATAAATAAAAAAATTGAGTATGGTAATGAGGAGTTCTAAGGATGAACCTATGACTTGGGTACCAAATTTGAAAAAAAAAACCATTCTATGAATGGCGAACGGATTTTTTGAAAATTCATTTTAGTATTCATTGACCTTCTAACTTGGAATCCTCACACTGACAGACAGGAAACTGCACGTTGATTCCGACTATTATAGCACTTACTAGACAAAAAGTCTGAACTTCCAGTCCATTAAAAAAGACCTACATGACTATAAGGTCTATCTGGACATACGGAGTTGAGCTTTGGGACTCCATTAAACCTTTGAATTTCTCTCGTATCTAATCCTTACAATCCAAAATCCTTCGAAAAATCCTCAATACTAGTTACTTTACCACAAATAAAATCATCCTTAGACTTAGACTTATATGTTCCACATGTAACCGGTGTGGCTCGAACCAGATATCAATCCTTTTATTATAAACTCCCTTATCTTCCAAATCCACTAGATTCTAACCTTGCTTCCGAGGCTGATCTCACCTGAAAATCTTCCGAGACGCCTGAAAAGAAGATGGCCTCGTGTACCTTCTGATGTAGAATGTAATTATAGTGCCACCAATGGGTAGTTCTTAACAAGCCATTAAAATGTAGCATCAAATTTACTGGATGTTTTTTTATGTAAATGCCAATAAATAAATAAAGAAAAGAAAAAGAGTCTTTAACCTAACATATGTTGTATTATAATGTAAAATTGCCTATTATATAACGCCATATTGTTTACCCTCTCTGGAAAGTCTGCATAAATTAATTTTCAATCATTCCAAACAGATCTGTGAAAAATATAAGGAATCCCTTGAGGCAACCTAATGCTTTTAAGAGTACCTTATGATGGAAAAATTTATTTAATAATTAAATATTAAATTTTAGTTTGGTTGCCTTTGCCCTTTTTTCTTTTCTTCATCTTTTATGGAGTAATTAATAATTTTTTTCAATTAAATAAATTACTTGTCCATATAGCATTTCCTTTGAATTTGAACCTGATTTTCTTTCACAATCCGTACCGCTGAGCTAGCCCACTCTCTGCTGAATATAATAAACAACTAGAAATCACCTAGAAATTGGTAATATTGGACAAAATATAAGAGGGGATTAATTAAAATTTGAAATGAATACCGATAAGATTTAATTTTACTGCATCTACCATGAAAACAAATGTTACAATGATCAAGGCTGTTACTCCAGGTCTTAAGGACACCTAGGACTGCGGAAGAAACGGAATCAAACTGAGAAACTTGACATTAAGAAGAACTTCCTATGTACATGCAGCACTACATTGGTAACCCATACTGCACACACTGCAAACAGCAATGTATGTGTACGGCCCCGTGTTGATTACCATGTTCATTGTGACAGGTACCAGCGAATACCAATGAGACCACACGGTCATTGCAGGTCAACCAACAATGCTTGTGTCACCGTAAGAGGGTTTGTAATCCTATGCTTATACTTATCTCCATAAGACTTAATTAATCCGAGGTTATAGACGTAATTGATCACTTAAATAATTGATTTAGATATTTTCCATTTTTTTTTTTAAATTATTACTTTTGTAAGATTGTTAACTTCTTTACAATAAACAAAACCAATCCTTATCTCTTGTGTGTATTTAACTCGTTTTACAACCATTTTAAGGTTAAGGACAGGAATAAAGGAATTATTTTCTGAAGGAAGGGGAGTATGAGGGTGACCTCAGCAATTCAGACACTCATAGAATCATTTTTTCGTATATTTTAATACTTCAGTGTCATTTAATTTTAATATATAGTACATATATGCATAAATAAGGAAATATGGAAAGGAAGGTGTGTAAAATTATAAGATTATCTTGTCTTATCCTTTGTTAGGAGGTAATGACAAGATATCTCAGCAATTGGAACAAAAATATCCAATAACTAAATGTATCCACATATGTATGTATCTTTAAACCAATGTCGAACTTTTAGAACTTGATTAGGATTCCTTTTAAATAAATCCAATTATTTCACCTCTGGACCATATCTAACTTTTAACTTTTGCGTTTTAATCAAGATTTTTTTTTAAAAAAAGAGGTTTAAACACTAATTTTATTTATATCAATATAAAATTTGATTACATTTAGTAATGTTTAACTTTATTTCTTAACTTAACTATTTTAAGTAAAGTTTTTACTTGAGTACTTAGTTACTGTACAGGTACAGTATTAGTATTAGTTGATACATTTTTAACTCTACCGTACTTTTTTTTTCACCCGTAGATTGATTGTTTCAAGGAACTATCCATTTTCTATAAAAGTTACAGTTGTTAAAAAACAAAAAAAATACAATTGTCCAAGATTCTACGAGCACATGATGAGACCAAAGGAGGCTAAACAAGAAACTCTTTGACAGAATCCGTGAATACAAGAGTGTATGAGGATAGGTGAAGCAAATGAGAGAGGAAAAAAAAAATAGAAAATAATCGACAAATACTGCCTGAATAGTTATTGTTGGTTGGGGCTTTAGGGCGTAAAACACTGAGGTCATCAACGCCCATACTGCCTGGATAGTGAACAGTACGGGAAAAAATTTGAAAGAAATCAATGTTCTTGCGGCAAATCAAGAAGAACGGAAGGGTAGTGTGTGGTCGGAAGAGAGGAAGCAAAGGGACACAGAAATGATGAGAGGATACAGGGAGAGAAGAAAAGCAAAAATGACAAGGAAAAAGGTAGTATATTCGCGTGATCTTGAAAGGCCGTTCCGTGTAAAAAAACAAAAACAAAATAAGGTTTCTGAAACACAGAAACTTGTAAATTACAGTTAAACAATTTGAGCAACGAGTCGTATAATTAAATGAACTAAAACATAATCATGGGGGTTGCTCAGCTATTAAGGGGGAGGATACCCCTTAGTTTTCAATATTGTATTTTTCAAATTTTATGAATATTTATTCTGTATGTCCACATATCGCTCCATTTTTTAAGTATTTTTGTGTACATTTTATATATTTTAAGCATTTTTGTGTACATTTTATATATTTTAAGTATTCTTAATAAATAATGATCCTTTTTTTTTTCTCTCTCAACTTTATTCTTTACAACTTTTCCAACGTTTCGACCCTCAGGCTATTATCAAGGATACCTTCATATTGATGTAATTTCCTTTTTCAAATCTTAAAAATGCAGGCTAACTGTCTTTGTCCCATATAACCTTTTCTAAATAATGTTTTCCAAGATTTAAACCTTTTATAAAAAACTTTTCTTCCTTACTTCATTCACATTTGCAACTTAAAACATGTGTGAATTTTAACATAGACCGAAATGTCTCTTTTAAGCAGTCTTTTATACTTTACATTTTTTTTCTTTGAGAAGTCCCTCAACATAGCCTACTTCCTGCTTTTAAGGATCAACAATATCTGCATCATTATAAAATTCTACGTGAGACAGAATGAAATAAATAAGACTCCCTAACGAAGCCGTCTCAGTTAGTGGATTCATCTTGGAGCACCCTCTCCCCCAACCAAATGTGAGATGTGTCCCCCAGGACACTCTATGACGGATAGCTCAACCCTAATGACGAACTGGAGCGGCCACATTGACCCATTGTCCGTGGTCCATGATCCGGGCATTGAGGGCGCACATGTGCGCGGCGATGGGCCTCATAAACCACCCCATGTGGTCATCAAAGGTGCAATTGTTTAGGGGGTTCGTCAACTGTTCCTTTTTTATCCATTGACTGTGTAAGGTTTTTTTTTTTAATACACCCATTCAGTCACTGTGTTCATATCCTTGGCGATCTTTGCGTATCGAATAGATTTCATGCCATTATCGAAATGATGTGTGAGATTTGGCAAATTCAATTCCGATCCCCTGATACATTAAATAAAAATAAAACTACCGATTGCAGCAGTTTTTAGATAGAGGATTTGAATTGAATCATTGATGGATTTGGTTTTAGCATACTATTGAGAATTTTTTCAACCGCAGAACAAGTGCATTGAAATTTATCATGAAACACATTTATTAAAAAAAAAATTCCATCATAGATTTTTTTAGTCAAGATGTATCTCATATTTTTATTAAATTAAATTTAATGTTTACATGAAATTGTACCTAAGAAATAACTTTTTACATTTCATTTTGGAAAAATATAGGCGAGCGTATGAAGTAGATTGGAGGAAGATGACTATCTGTCATGTGTAGCAGTCAATAAAGGTATCAAAATAGTAAAAGATAACAATCCATTGCTAACCTACGTTTCGCTCCACTTTGCAGGGCTTCGTCAGGGCTTATAAGAATGAAGTTCTGCTACCAACAGAAACTTTTACTATTTTGATACCTTTATTGACCGCCATCCGTACTATCTTCCTCCAATTTTTACATTTCAATTAAATGGATATTAAAAGTATTCTATTATCTCACAATGATTCAGTCCAAATTATCCTAAAAAAAAAAAAAATTAACAGATACCGACTCTTACATATTTGCCTATATACGGAATGAATTCATATTTCAAACCACTTCCGTCCTTAACCGATCAAAACGTCTTAAGAATAAATAAAATGCAAAAGAGATATTAACGAACCAATTTCATAATTAATATATAATTAATTCGTATAAATAATTTGTTGAATTACCAATAAATTAATAAATTACATTTTCTAGAAATGTTTTTTATAATTCAATATTATCAGTTCTTTATTTCTCCACGTTTGATAATGCGCATTGTGGTAAACATTTGCTTACAGATTTTTTTTTTATATTACTTTTTTAATATTTCTCGATTAAACTATCTTAAAGTCTCTTTTTTCCGTTGCAAGCAAATATTTCAAAAGTGATATAGGACCGTTACTTCCAGTGGGAGTCTTAGTGGGTCAGGTCCGACGGGGAAGGATTGTATTTTTTTGTTTTATGATCTCTTCTTGTGAGATTGTGACATGTACATCGACCAACCTACAAACAAGTTTTGGGACATGTATGTCGAACCAAAGACTAGAAGCACTAAATATGAACTTTTTGAACTCATATCTATTTCGTATGGTTTTCAAATGATTGTAGATGATTTAGTACATCTATCTTTTGTAAATCTATAAAAATATAGGTTCATCTTTAAAAATAAGGTTTTTACTTATTTTTTTATTTTTTTCTTCTTTACTTAATTCTTCTTTGAAAATAAAGCCTATTTTTCGCTTTCTAGGTTCTTAATTCCAGTAGGAATATATAAATAATAAACATAAACTCTATTAGTCAAAACAAGAAAATTACAAATCAGGAGCCATTATTTCAAATTCGGACAGGGAAAATCTTAATTTGATTACTTTTCCTTGGAAATATTTATAATAAATACCGGTTACTTTCACTTGTCGAACGTCTTGAAATCCCTTTTGAAAATATTCTTACATTTTTATAATTTTGACGTTCGTTTGATAAACTGAAAAATAAAATAAAGAACTCCTTAAAATATCTTTCTCCTATGCATTTTTGAGATGTTTGGACTTATTTTCGTTGGAATCTTACGATGATAGTGGATTATAACACCTTGCAGCGTTGGAAGCTAGTTAGTTGAGCACACAGTGCGACCCTATTTATTTAATTGTAAAATATAGGTATTGGGTATATTGGATATAAGTGTCCTAATATAAGTGTCCTTCAGGTACAATAGTTATTAATTTTTGTTATTGTGTAATATTACATATTACAACTCATTCATATTATATATAAACATTTATAAATTAAATGACAACAAAATAAGAAATAAAATGGGGAAAAAAAATTAATTAAACAAAATTTTAACTCGAACTAAAATAATATCAGTTAATATCAGTATTAATAGGAAATAAAACTTCTGCACAAAAATACTGATTGATATTCTAAACATTCCAAAAATTATTGAGAAATGTTTGCCACCATCTGAGTTTTTTTTATAGAGGAATTGATTTTAGTCATTCAAAACTCATCAGCTATACACAAGTACTAGAGACATTTCTCTTTATATATTTAGCATTGTATTAACTTATCACGGTGGTATCATATTTCATAACGCTGTGAAAGGATTCGTCCAAAGAAGTAATTCTTTGAATATCCATTGTTATTAGAAGAAAAAAGAAATGCAGTTAAGATTTATAATAGGGTGCATTAGTATTTTATGAGAAGGATAATTATCCATTGAATGGGTAAAAATGCAGCTGAGGGAGGAGAGTCGTGCTCAGTGTGATTAGAATTTCGGCGGCGTCACGGTTCCCACAGTAAGAAAACGTAGGCGGTAGACAATATCCAGCAGACGTCAGGGGATGGTTCGTGCCTTCTGCACAGGCCACGAACTCACGGGTGTCGGAAAACAATGGCTCGTCCGTCCCGCGGAATAACTGTCAATAATAATTAATGCTAATGAGGAGTGTAATTAATCGCTTCTTTCCAGTGCGCCTCTAGGGGACAGGCGACAATGCGCTTCTCCGCTGCATCACGAACTCCGTTTCCTTCGTCTCTTCGTCTCTGGAGAATTTATTGCCATCACGAGGTACAAGAGGGTAGCTCGTGAGCCACATCGGGGAAGTCACTAATCATTTATCGGTACTGGACGGTGTAGCGTTCTATCCTCGAGGCTTCAGACGACCCGAGGGCATGTTCCACCGCATTGAGCACTGATGGGTAGGTTAGGAGGTACTGGTTATGATATGGCCGCTTGTTGGCTACTGGTTCTGACCAGGTATCGAATTGATTATGGCTGTGATAGTTCAGGAAGGAGATGAGCAACGTCGTCATTTCCAACTTCTCAGAAGAATTATAATTATTCGTATTTGTTTTAACTGAGAAATAAGAAGGTATATTTTAGAACAGTTTCAGTGAAATTCAATGCTATGTTCGTAATTCTGTACTAATATACAAATCTGATGACTAACTTTTTGAATGTTTTAATTTGAAAAACTACAAGTCCGATATTAAAAATTTCTTTTGCATCAGATTTTCAGTTTATTATGGGAGCCTTTAAACTTCTTATCAGCATGCTACAACCGAAATCGTACAGTACTATAAAAATCAAGCACTCTAGAAAATAATAATTATTTGATGATTAGAATTGACCGTATATAATAGTTTATAGAAGATTATAGATTTTTTTGGATTCTGGATATTCTTTCGAATAATATCCTATGATATAAAGGTGCTCTTAGGAGGATATAGAAGGTTTATTAAAAAAAATAATTAGGATTAAATTGATGATTTGCGCGTTTGAGTAACACATCGTACACAACAAACTTCTCAATTGGTTCGCATCAGACAATTAGGACTTTCGATTTTGCCAGAACTAGAAGTGGGAAGAGGAGTAAGCGATGTAATTTCGGAGGAGGACTGGCAAGGATGGCCCGGACAGGGGTCGAATCTAAATTAGTGAGAAAGAGTTCCCACGGCCAGCGAACGTTCTATCTGCCACATACCGGGCTCAAGGCTACCAACAAATATTTACTCACCTAAAACTGTCATCAGAAGTATAATGTCAAGTCTTGAATAATATCCTTTATTTTTACGGTATACTTAAAACCTTCAAATAACAGAAAATGTATTTTTTTTTTTTTGTCTATTTTCGGATCTCCCTGAAACAAAATAACTAAGATATATGCGAAAGAACTAACATCAAATAATTTGGAGGATATTATCCTATAGGAGTAATAAATACTTAACTTATTGTTTAACTAATTCTCCATTTGGTTTCTTGATAAAAAAATAAAAATAATATCTTCTACTAGAAGAATTTCATATATACAGGGTGTTTCAGGGTAAAAGTGAAGCTGAAAATATGAATTAAGGACCTCAAAACAAGAAAATAATTTCCTCTGAAGGTATGTCCGCAAAGGAGATATTCCTAAAAATTTTCATTGTTATTATTTATTTAGCTAATATGGAATAAATAAAAAATATTTATTAAATAAATCAAAAATTAGTATCCCATTCTGTCTCAACACTTTATTTATCAGTAGTCCAACGTTTCGGCCATTCTAGCCATCTTCAAGGACATCTTCAATACAAACTCTTCCTCATATTAATTAAAAATTTCTTTTGCAGGCTATTCTGCCCAGGTCATTTTCTTTAATATAAGTTCAAAACCTACTTATTTAACATTTAAAATCATTAACATTTAATTTTCCTCTATAAGATATCAACAATTAAATATACCACCTTATAACAAACCAATTATAAATAATTACCTTGTCTCAAAAAATTTTGAAATAATTTAATTAAAGTAAAAATTATTTATTTGTTCCAACTACTTTTTTAATTAAATGTTGTTCAAAGCAATTTTTATTAGGTGATTATTTTTCTGATTGAAGATACCTCTTCTTGTGAATTCTTCATCTGTCCAGAGAATGTTTCATGAAAATTGTGGATTATGCTCAACTTGATTTAAGTTGAAAAATGTTATCTTTGCCGAAAATTTTGTAACTGTACTTCTGGAATAAATTCACTATAAGTTTACTACAAATGTCTAAATCTGATGAAAATGCAATATTATGGTGTCATCGACTTAGTCTGATGAAACATCAGCTCTTCAGAATTATGTCTTTAATTGTAGTTTACTGAAATAAAAAAAATTGCTTTAAAATATAAATTATTATATTATTAATTTGAAACTTGAAAAAAGTTTGTTCACTTTCTGCTCTTCTATTTTATTTTACTTCATTTTTTTTATAAATTTATAATTGTCTTCTACTCATTATTAGTATCTTATACATATTTATTCTTTATTGTTACTAATTAAAACAGAATATAGTGTTTTATATGACAGATTTTTTCAGATAGAAAAATGTTTGTTGGTCCCTTCGCTTTAAAAAAACGCTATTTAAAGAAAAAATTGTTATTCTATTTTTTTTTTATCCTATTGTATTTTATTTTAAATTTTATTCTTTGTACTTAGTTTTTCTAACAAAGAATAAATTTAAAAATAATGTTTTTATATTTCTTTCGTTTTTTCTGTAAGCAATTTTAAATACATCATTTTCTGTAAAATTTTGTAATTACAAATATCTTATACTAATGCAACTTTGTATACATATAAAAGTTGTTTATTGCATGACATATGCTAAATCATTTAAAATATACTCCTCTTCTGTAGGGCTAACTAGAGAGGAGAAAACATACATATATTTATATTTACATACATAAATACAAGCACATACATACATATGCCTGTATGCATTTGTTGGCAATATAATTAATTTAATATTGTAAAGCCAGACTGTTGTCCAAGTTGTACAATTTTGTTATCAAGATATTCATTTAATGAATTTTTTAGAATTCAGTTCTGGAATTCCATTATCGGTTCAAAAGAAACTTTCTAAAATTAAAGAAAGCGTTTAATTAATATTATCAAATAATTGCAAAAAAACTTAATTTTCAAGAATTTGAACGGTGGCATTCTTTTCAACAGATGACGCAACATCCTCGTTTACAGGAGTTTCTACCAGACTTGTCTGGCTGGAATCGTGGAGCCTTCGGCTATGCTTGGTCTCATCTTACTTCCACTCTATGGCATGTGAATAATATTTACAATAGATAGGTAGGCATAGATTTGTTTTATATTAAATTTTGCCTAGTTAAAAAAAAAAAAAAATCAGTATCAATGAAAATAAAGTCCATTTTTGATTTCAGCACACCGAAATACATGAAGATTAGCAAAAATTTCCATTTAATCCTGTGTCAAAAAATTAATTGATAAATCTGCAAATAAATTACCTTTTTCATACCTACGACAATGATTTTTACTAGTTGTAGATAAGGATAGCGTATTGGTTATAATTTTTTCCCTAACTTTTTTGCAAATTCCCAGTTTGTTTTGCGAGAATCACAAATGGTGTGCCAGATTCCCGTACATTTATTTAGTTTCTCTCCTTTCACATCAATTATACATCGTTGTGTTCCTTATACTAATCTATAAAAAAAAATTCCAATATAAAAATAAATGACTGGACATTACTAAAATAGCTATCAAATATTGTGGACTTACTTATTTGGCTAGAATTTATTTTTTTTAGTTACCGTAAATATGGATTTGGCTCAATTTCGCCTTGATCGATCTTTGATTTTACTAAAGTAGTGTACTCACAGATTTATAAACCGTAAAGAAATAAAAACTATAGCTACAAACTAATTAATATAATTAAATCAATATATATTAAACGTTTCTTGAAAATAACGAATTAGCTGATAATTATAACTTTTTTTAGTACCATTAGATGTTGCAACTGACTCGAAACGTAAACGCCTCTACCGTTGCTTACTTTATTTGTTTCTGTAACAGAATTACTTTAAGTATAACAGAAAGCGTATTATAAATAAAGCATAATTTAAGATAAAACGAATGGGCTTTAAACTGGAATTTTACTCTGTATCTTTAATTGAAGAGTTTTTCTTAAATTTTTTTAAAATGCCGTTTAACTACTACTGCACTTGAATTCTCACCTTTCGCGTAACAACTTGAAAAAATGTAATTTACGAGTGTTTTAGTACATACGCTAATTATTTTTTTAATAGTGTGTGATTTTATAATAAAGCTTTAATTAAAGGCCAATCATGGCAGAGTTGAGCCCAATCCTGAATTACATTGGGTGATAATAGAACTCAAGTAAAATAAGTGAGTCCCCTATATATGGAAACAACTTCAGTACAGTGCTGCAACTTTTTTAATTTTGCTTTTCTGTAAACAGCGGGAGACTTTTTTAATATTAGGTCGAGTTATAAGTAACTTCCGATGCAGCTAAGTAGAATCTATTGTTCGTATCTACCCGCTATAAGTTACCATTACAACAAGTTTTTATTTTCACGATACAGACGAGGTTTTTGTTAACTGTTTTGTGTTATACACTATAACCACAAATTTTGCTTTATCCTTAGTAATATATTTATCGTTTATACTTGCCCACGCTCAGCGGAGAAGGGGATGGGTTAAAATAAAGAATAAATTACTCCTTAAGCGCCACGTTATTTTTTTTCACTTGGAAATAACGAAAACCCCGAAGCAATATGCCCTCAATATAACTACAATATATCATATATAAACAAATATCAAATTATGACCATTGGCGAATACCTTTACATATAGATAACGGAAAACCTAGGGGTGTTACCTACCTACCTATTGAATTATCGTAATATCCCGTGAACAACAACAAAAAAAAACATAAGTAAATTAACAAGTTTAAAACAGAGTAAGAACAGCAGAACTATATGTATACAAGTTTAATAATAAGAAGAAATATATGTAAACAGAATGAAAAAGGGAAAAAAAAGAATTCTTATCAATTAATAAAACAATTAAAACTTATAGGTTGACTTAACCTTAACTTAAATGCTTAACCTTAATAAATAAATTTACATTATTATCCAAAAGAGTATAAAAGCGAATATAAAATAAAAACAAATAAAATTTAGTTCAAACCCCACGTAGTCTTTGGGTTTACTCCTGGCAGAACACAAGGTTGTCCGGTATTTCCTTTCCGGTCCCCGTCTCACCTTCCCCAGAAGTATAAAGATGACACCTGCCACAACTCTCATCATATCAGAACGTGCTGAAGAAACGTTGCCACGCACTGCACTACATCCCCACTTCTATTGTTAATGACCGTCCATTGAAGTAGAACACCATAATTTTTGAAAAACAAAACATATACCATAACATTTCTCATATGGTGTTATTACGGTTCAAACAGTAAAGACACAGGGCCTGATAAACTATTACCACCTCGCATTGAACAATCGTAACGTGTCCCAAAATCAAACTGTTCCCTTCAAAAAACCAAAACCCTCAAACTCGTCTGAACATATCGCAAGTGTTTTTTTTTTTTCACAATGACAACCATCACCTACGCAGATATAGCTAGTGTTTTTGTTTCACGATGACAATCGTAACACCCTTGTCTACGCAGATATCGTCAGTGTTTTTATTTCACCATGGTAACCGTAACAACACGTTATGTTAAACTGTTTTTTTAACCTTTGCAATGGATGATCAAAAAAAAAAATATATATGCAGTGTATATGGTGAAGGACTGATAACTGATCGGGTAGTTAGAAAATGGTTTATAAAATTCCGTTCTGAAGATAACGTAAAAGATGAACCGGGGAAGAGGCGTCCTTCCAACTTGAACGACAACCTTTTAAATGCAATATTGAAGCAAAATACACGTCAATCAACAAGAGCTATAGCAAAAATGTTGAATACATAACAATCATCTGTTAACCACTATCGGGAGAAATGAGGGAAATTCAGCAAGTTAAAAGTATGGATACCTCAAAGTTTCAGTGAAGGTAATAAACAAGATCGCATATCAATACCACAAATCTGCTCTCAAAGGTAAAAATTGAGCATTTTTTAAACAGGATTGTAATAGACGATGGAAGATGGTTTACCTACGACAATATCGTCCGCAGAAGAAAGGGTCTACATAAGGATTGATTCGAGAGCACATATCCATGGCAAAAGATCTTATCGTGTGTAGTAGGATTGGCAAGGAATAATTCACCACGAGTCATTGATATCAAATTTAATTATTACTGCGGATAGATATGTTCAGCAGTTACAAAGAGAGCAAGAGAGACACCGTGAAAAGCTTCCTGTACTCTTCAATTGCAAAAACGAAATTTTTTTCACGACAATGTACTACCACATACAGCAAGGGTGACTCAAGAAAAAACCCTTGAGCTCGCATTGTCTGTTCTACCACATCCACCTTACTCCCCGGATCTTGTCCCGACCAACTACAACCTTTTCTGTCCCATACCAAGCAGGCTGTCGACAACATCTTCCAGTTCAAACCTGCCACATGTTACTAGGAAGGAATTGATAAACTGTCAGGAAGATGGGTGAAGGTTAGAAATAATAATGGTGAATATATAATAATTTAATATAATTTTGTAATTTTAATGAGAGAAAAATAAATGTTTGATAAAAAACGGAAAATACTTATGACTCCGATTATTAATTAGTTACAAGCAACACAACGATGAGCAATTTATATGGATACCGAGAGTAGAAGTTGGGCGCATCGAAAAAAGATTAGATTATCATTAAGCTATAGTATTTTTAATTCATTACATAAGGACCTGTTGTAATTAGAATTAATAAGGAATTTTGAGGGCTCATGGACCGATTTAATGGAGAGATAGTCCCAATGCCTAGAAGGAGAGGTTTATAACTTGTGTGTTTGAAATAGTAAGTTATAGTTTATAAGAGAGGATATCTGTTCCATCACGTGCGGAGAGCGGAGGTGTAGTAATTGAAAGAGGTGGGCTCGACAAAGACCTGCCTGCTACCATTGTCGTCGAGGGAATGCGTGACAGATCAACTGCTAACCATTCCAACCCTTTCTTCAACTCTAATTCCCCGTGTCCACTTCTTCCACTCGGTCGAGGATTGAGGCAGATGAAAGAAGTTAAAAAAAAGAAGATCCCAGGTTGACAACCCCCCGGCGGCTTTCTCCGCCGAGCGCGCACCAACAGTTCCTGTGGCCAATCCGCTATGCGCGCTGCGCACCCACTGACGAGATCATAGCGTTCGCTGTAACAATGGTCGTCATAGCTGTCATCCTCTTTTAGCTCTCCGAATCGGCGTTAAATCCATATCTAGTCTTAGGTGAGTAGCGGGTTCCCGCTGTCCCCTCTCGCCTTGGGAAAACTCTCCAGTGAAAACTCATTATGTCTGCGCAGATTCATATTTTGTTTTTTGGAAAGATGTTGACACAACTTTCAATACCCTTAGAACGACTGAAGAATTATTCTAGAAATTGAAGATTCCTGCAGTCAATTTCGTTAGGACTTGTTTCATATTAAACTGTATTTTGTATAAAAGTTTTAGTTATTTTTTTTATTGATACATTTTTTTTTTATCTTTCAGGATTTCGAGCATCATTCTGAAAATCAGTAAATGCCTAAGTAAGGTAACTCCACTTGATTTGGCAGAAACTGGACGTTTTCAAAACTACTTTGTGAAGATATTTCCTAACTCCTAATAAAATGGAATACAATTTAAAAAAAAAAAAATAAAGCACTATAAACAGATTGCTGAAGACTAATTAGAAATATTACAGCCATATAATTTACTGTACAGTACAATTTAAGTACCTACCAACAACACAAACAGCTGAATTGTTTGCAACACTAAATCATAAATATTGAAATGATGAGAAGATAGTTGACAGTGGATAATATATATATGAAGAGAAGATGGTTGGGGGAGCGGTCAGAATATAACACAAATAAGTTGAAATAACTTATTTAATAGAGCCAACGTTCTGGCCAGAATTTCTAGCCTTCATCAGGGCTAAGAACAAAGAACAAGATAACAACTAATGAATAAAAAAAAACAAAATATAAACAGAATGTCAAATAGTAAATAATTGAACAGGATGAAATAAATAAAAATAAAGTGAAGAAAGAAGTGGAAAATAAAATGTATATATAGGTAATTGAACAAGTAAGTAAAAATAACATAATTAAGGAAATACAAATTTAAAGTTATATAATTCAAATGAATATAAATATTTCGGTTTATTAATAATTTAAAAAATTAAAATCATAGAAAGAAAAACAAATTAAATAACAAAATAAAATATAAAATTGAGATAAAGAAAATATATGTAATTAATGAATTATGTAACCGAGTAAAGAAACATAATATAAATAGATAATTTGTCTAACTTAACTTAATATTTTCTGTCTTTACTATAATATTATGGTTACATATTTCATTGACCCTCAATATATAATGGTGATTTTAATTTATTGTCATTTATGTAAAATATTTAATTGATTAAAAAAATATGAGGCAGCTTACAATTATTTAAAAAAATTTCCAACATTAAACTAGTGGAACGATGCAGAAGTATAACTTCTGAAACAATTATAACTGCAAGATAATTAAAGAAATTGTTTTAAAATCTAAAAAGTTTAGATTAGATTAGATTGTGTAAAGGTTATTACACCCTTTTTACTTTATTTATCTTCTTGTCTTTGACATTTGATAGTTGAATGTAGACTATTTCCTTTTTACACTGGTCGATATTGGTGAATTATATTTTAGTATAAAGTTGAGTTTCTTTCAGAAATTTTATTATTTAGTCTATGGATTCTGCTGAGTCTTTAAGGGCCAATTCTCTTGTACGAGGAATTTTATTATTTTCGAAGGGTTGACGAAATGATGAGGATTCTTCAATTATATGCTTTATAAAAAGTCTATTAAAATGTATTTAAAAATCTGTTTCTGATTCCAGATGTGTTTAAAGACAAATTACGGCGAAATGCGGGGACAAAAATTTCATATTTATTCTATTTTTTGCCAAAACAACAAGTCTAAGGAATCTTGGATTTGAAGAATGTTCGGCCAAAGCTTATAAATAGGCATTAGCACCTTTGAAAATAGGGTGAGTGATGCGGCCAAATTCGGACTATGACGTAGCTGTTGCGATGTCAGCAGAGTATTTCAAAATTTATAATTTTTTTTTTTAATTTTGATCGTTTGATGATCAAATAAACAGAAAAAAATACGCGCATAGGGATCAAAAAATGACAAATTAAATGATAAATGGACCTGTGTTAATGGGACCAAAAGCTTTACTTTAGTCATCTAAATTTTAATTAACTTTGAATTTAGAGACTCAGTTTAAAGCTGATTTTAATATCATATATCTATATATCTGTATATACATTTATTTATATGTCATATTTATATATCATATATGTATATACTTGAATTTTTACATCTCACCTTGTACTTTTATATATATTTTTATTTTATTTGGTAAACTTTCACTTCCGATTTTTAAATTACCTTATTTCACTTTATATTATTCATGTTATTCCTGTTATCTTTACTATTACTATTATCAGTTTAGACTAATGATTATTTTCACGATATATATAAACTACAGAATATATATTTATTTGTGAAAGTCTTGAGCGAATTTCATTATATTAAACGTACAGAGACAGGAATACTCTTTAATATATACAGCATACTTATGACTATTAAAGAACAACTTTTTTTTAAGCCTATTAATTTGAGTAGTCATAGCATAAAAGTTTTTAATCATGTGTAAAAGTTATCACCATTTTTTTCTCCCTTACACATTTTAATTTTTTTTTCTAGCTTTTTATCGTCCTTTACATGGGTGTTTAATTTTTCCATTATTTCAATTTTAAAACTTTCTGTCTTTTTTCCATCAACCATAAAGCAAATTCACAGTCAAAAAGTATACAAATTATATAATCATTTTAAATATGGCAAAAAATATACATATATAAAATCCAACATTGTCGTTCAGAATTATAATCTTTTAAGATTCAAAAAACCTCTCTGATATATGCATACTGAAAAATAAAATATAATAAATAAATATATTAGGCTAAAAGAAATAAATATAAAAGTAATAATAAAATGTAATAAATATAAGAAAAAGGACCGACAAATATAAAAGTAATGATATATATAGAAGTAGTAAATAAATTACGAGTATTAAAAGAAAAAACCTGAGTCTAGTGCTACAATACAAAAACCATAGACAAAAGATAAAACGGATTGGATAATACAAAACTATAAACGTAATAATCTTCACTCCATTACATTAAACTTAATAATTAATATTCATAATTATTTTAAATCAAACTAAAAATAATATATTGGAAGATCCTTGATTGACCGTGTGCATTATTAATAAATGGAATGGTCTTTACATGGGTGTTTAATTTTTCCATTATTTCAATTTTAAAACTTTCTGTCTTTTTTCCATCAACCATAAAGCAAAATTACAGTCAACAAGTATACAAATTATATAATCATTTTAAATATAGCAAAAAAATATACATATATATATAAATGTTGAGTTGTTTTTGCAATGTTATTATTGTCGCATAATTTAACGGATGTAAATGTCACAATATTTTCGAGCCAATTATTTAACGAAATTGATCATCGTGAATTGTTTAGTTCCATCCATACTGGCATTGTCATGAAGACATTGAGGATACTTTTGCTACAGAAGGATGGTTGCAAGCAATCAGTTTGAGCTCATCAGAGCAGCATTCAGTAGGGCCCGTAATCTGTCTGTGCACTGGGACTATTGAGTGCCTCTACATCACTCCCTGACATTTAACTTTGTTTCCTGAACTCTAATTGCTCCCCGGTTAACGAGTTTCTACATTAGCACGTTGAAGTGGCTTCGTTATAAAGGTTCCTTACGTAGGGCATTAGGCTCTGTTTACAAACCCTCTTCTTGTAGCTTACCGGCTCTAACAGCTGTGGGATTTGTACGGTAACTGATCTCAAAGGGGTCTTTAGCTTCGTGTAATCCTTAGAGACCTTCTGTCACCAAGCCAGCACATTTAAATTTTTAAAAAAAATAAAATATATGATTTTATCTGGGATCTGCCGAACATCATACATTAATTAAATATTATTATTAAAGACTGTTTCAAACACAATTAGGTCAGAAGTACATACCTTAATTCAGCACGACGACAGTACATCTCACATCAAGAGTATATAATGGAATATATATTTTTTATATATCGTTGAAATAATCATTTATCTACACTGATAATAGTAATAGTAAAGTTAACAGGAGTAACATGAATAATATAAAGTGAAATAAGGTAATTTAAAAATCGGAAGTGAAAGTTTACAAAATAAAATAAAAATATATATAAAAGTACAAGGTGAGATGTAAAAAGAAGTGCATAAAAAGATTAAAAATAAGTAATAAAGTATAGAAATAAGTGAAAAATTGTGATAGAATGTTAACAATATAGGTGATAATAATGATAAGTGAAATAAGTTAATAGAAACATGTGAAGTAAAAGTTTACAAAAAAAAAAGTTTTAATTTTAGGCTCATAATCATTTGTTTTTCACCTGTTTGTTATCTCTCTATCACTTATATTATCGATCGCTGCATTCACTTATGTTTATTCATCTATGTTTTATTAACTTTCACATTTAATTTGTTTTTTTGTAAATTTTTACTTCACATGTTTCTATTAACTTATTTCACTTATTATTATCATCACCTATATTGTTAACATTCTACCACAATTTTTCACTTATTTCTATACTTTATTACTTATTTTTAATTTTTTTATGTACTTTTTTTACATCTCACCTTGTACTTTTATATATATTTTTATTTTATTTTGTAAACTTTTACTTCCGATTTTTAAATTACCTTATTTCACTTTATATTATTCATGTTACTTCTGTTATCTTTACTATTACTATTATCAGTATAGATAAATGATTATTTTCACGATATATAAAAACTACAGAATATGTATTTATTAGTGAAAGACGAAATCTTATGCGAATTTCATTATATTAAACGTACAGAAATACTCATCAGAGACAGAAATACTCTTAAAATGTACACAGCATACTTATGACTATTACAGAAGAATTATTTTTCAAGCCTATGAATTTAAATAGTCATAGCATTAAAAAGTTTTTAATCACGTGTAAAAGTTATACATCCTTTTTTTTTCTCCCTACACATTTTAATTTTTTTTTCTAGTTTCTTATCGTTCTTTATATGGGTGTTTAATTTATCCATTATTTTAATTTTAAAACTTTCTTTTTTTCATTAACCATAAAACAAAATTACAGTCAAGAGTATAAAAATTATATAACCTTTTTAAATATAGCAAAAATATATACATATATAAAACCCAGCATTGTAATTATAATAAAATTTAAGATTCAAAAAACCGCTCTAATACTTGCACAAAAAAAATATAATAAAATAAATAAATATATTAGGCTAAAAGGAATAAATATAAAAGTAATTATAAAAATGTAATAATTTTATTATTTAGTCTATGGATTCTGCTGAGTCTTTAAGGGCCAATTCTCTTGTACGAGGAATTTTATTATTTTCGAAGGGTTGACGAAATGATGA
>NW_027114006.1:482701-484063 GCF_000696795.3 Halyomorpha halys
GTAGTAAATACATGTATGAGTATTAAAAGAAAAAGCCTGAGTCTGTCTAGTGCTCCAATACAAAAACCATAAACGTAATATTCTTCACTCCATTACATTAAACTTAATAATTGATAATCGTAATTATTTTAAATCAAACTTAAATATACTGAAAGATCCCCGATTGACCGTGTTCATTATTAATAAATGGAATATGGTCTGCGTGCGGTAAAAAAATCTCAAATAGTGATAAATATTTTAAGGAGCTAAAGTTTCGCCCCACGTTGCAGGGCTTCGTCAGGTAATAAAGTGAATGGAAAATTACAAGGTTATATAATGAAACGTAAAAATAAATAAGAAAAATAAAAGGTATATAAACAATAAATGAAAAACGGAAATAGTGACAGATAAAAAGAAGAAATGTAAAAAGTTAAAATAGTTTAAAATATACCATATTCCATTTATTAAAAATAATATACGTAGAAATATTATTTGGGCTTCCATAGCTTCTTATATGCCACCATGTATTTGCCACTAACAGAGTCAAACATATTACATACTGTTATATACATATGTTGTTAACATGGGGTCTATATTGTTAAATATGTTTTGAAGATCGCAAGATACGAATATGGCTGGCTTTAAGGTATATTGTCTATTTTTGTTAAAGGTTGCACAATGTAGGAGGATATGGTACAAACCATTACCGAAATAGCTTTTGTGTAATGCAGAATTCGTTTGCCTTTCAAGGGAGGGTTTTTGTTTAGTTCTGGGTTCCATGGTGAAGTTTGATTTGCTTCGGGTTACATCCTCTTCGTTGACTAATGCACCTTATTTTTTTTTTAATTTAGCATACATGTTTTATGCATTTTAGCTCTAAGCAGGTTGAAACTGCAAAGTGATTGGTATAGTCTCATATCCAAAGTAAAAAATAACAAATCTTCAACTACGAAAAGTACTTCATTCCATGCTATGTCAACATATGAGGGTCTCTTTGCTTGGAAATACGAGGGTGCCAAGAAGAGGGAGTTGTGTTTAGGGTTGTCTTATAATATGGTTATTTGTAGGTATTAAATGATTCTTTTATAAATGGCTCACCCGATTTTCGAATTTGATAGTTCATTTTATTTAATGAGATTCCGAAAATCTTTGAGCTCCGAACAATGAAGAAATTGTTGATTAAATTAGTTAAGTCTGTCCTTTTGTAGCTTTCACATTAGAATTGGAATCGATAGTAAGAAACTAAAATAGTTAAAATAATTAAGCAATTAAATAAAAAAAAAAAAAAAACTAAATGATCCCATCTGTCCTAAGGTGGGTGACCATGGTAAACATATAAGCGTATCCCATTAAATATATAGGTATTTTATAGGTGGAAGTTTA
>NW_027114006.1:484113-500581 GCF_000696795.3 Halyomorpha halys
ATGTATAATAATAATAGTATTTCTGAATACAGAAATTTCTTGCATCCGTTCATGTTGCAAACGCAAACATTTTGAATTTATATTAACGTATTTTCATAAGAATTGAGTTTAGTTCGGGTGTGAAAGGTACTCAGCTTCGAAAACAATTTTCATAATTTATAATACCAATATCTGACTTAAAACTCTGCTAGTAAGGACACTCAGTACTCCTTAAATTACATTAATGCACTTTCAGTAAGATTATTCGTACGGAAGAATGGGACGAAATGTTCTTGCAAGAAGCCACAGCACATGAAAGGCCCCCAAAAGCTACACTTTTTTAATTTTCGTTACAAGTTTCACTTACAACCAACAAATACATTTAAGGTTATATCTAGTAAAATTAATATTATATAGTAGAAATGGATGGATAGGATTCTTTCTTAGTTGATTTTCATATTTTACTTTAATTTTTTTTTATTACTATTGCGTGTGATATGATCACATAATCTTGAGCAGGGTGTCCGAAAAGAGTACAGCCTATTAACCCATTAAATATTTATAAAATAAAATAAAGATATCAAAGAAATATAATTTATTTATTAACGACATGTGCATCATGGAAAATTATCTATCAGAAATAATATTTATTGAATGGCGTACAGAAAACAGTTAGAATCACATTTTCTTTGAATTACTAAGAGACGTGCTAGTCTTGCGACACAACTTTATTTATAGAACTTTATTAGAGATGGGACCTTTTACTGGACAATAGCATGCTTTATGTGTCAGGACATTACATTAACAATGGGCATTACATGGAACAAAGGGTTCAATCGCTAATAAAATTTTACATACGTTTCCTAACATCAGCCTTCCGCCCACTGCTTCCACGTCTTTTTATCATTCCAAGAAAGATATTTCTCACCTTTAATTTTACTTTATGTAGACAGTGTTATTTTTTGGTAAATAATTTCCCATAGTGTATGAAGTGTTGATAAATAAATGATTTTCCTTGGAAATCTCTGGTTGTTAATATACAGTACAACCTTTATATATATGATAATGATATCCTGTTTAATTTACCTTCCAGATATTTTGGAGTTTTGTTGCAATACTACAGTAATTATTCAAAGGAAAATTATTAAAATGCTCAATAATTTTAAGGAGCGCGATGACTTCGTGGTAAGGCGCGATGCTACTAACTTTAAGGACCTGGGTTCGAATCTGGCTAGTCAGGAAATTGTTTTCTGTTACACTTGAGCCGTGAGTCATTCCTGTGGGTTCTGGAGCCCTCCTGGGGTCCTGCCAGCCTCATAAATTGGGTACCTTGGATTAGGTAAAAATCTGACGGTCAAGTGTGATTCTGACCAAATCACCTCCTTGCACAACCGTTGTTCTAGAATCAGTACTTCCTTACAAAGTGTTTAAACACTGATCCTTCAATGGGACGTAGTGGTACAGTTTTTTAATAATAATTTTAGTTATTTTAACAACGCTTACATAAAATAAGAAGAACGACAAATAAAGGTTTTCAAAAATAAATTATTCCTTCAACGGCAAACAGGATAATTATTTGACTACCTACTAACTTTTTAACCTAATGTAGTAAAACAATTTTATATATAATCTTTACACGTGCTTCAGATTGGTTATTATTGTTTGAATAAAATTAATTTTATCCAATTTTAGTCTCAAAACAATTTATATTATAAACTCGACTTTTCGGCCAATTCGGCCATTTTCATGGACAATCTTAATACAATTTTAGAACCTAATCTGGATTATCTCTCTAGGAAGTCTGGTGAGTCAATTCTTTTAAAATTTTTTGAGGTTAATTACTTCCATCATTTGCAATAAATTATTATTTATTTATTCATGACAATTGTAAAACGTTTCGGGACCTTAGTCCCATATTCATGCACTATAAAAACCTATAACAATAATAAAATCTTTATAACACCAATCTTCTTCTTTATATATCATATAGGAAATCATGTCCACCATTTGTGCATCTTCACTTCTCTCTGGTACAGCCATCATTCTACATTTCTTACTATCTCTTTGGACCTTATCTCATGTCCAGTGTGCTGTTATATTAATATATTATGTTTTTTTTATAATTTTAGAACTATATCAATTTAAAATTTTATGCAGGCTATTTATTCTGCCCAGGTCATTAATTTCAGTCCAAAATTATTCTATTTTGTCAATTCTGCATACTAAATTTAAAATAAATACTTGTAATCACAGTTAATTTTTACTATGTTTGTGATAAATTGTAGTAGTGAAAAGTAACTGTGTATTAATTTTTAATTTAGTATGCAGAATTGATTAAATAGAATAATTTTGGACTGAAATTAATGACCGGGGCAGAATAGCCTGCATAAAATTTTAAATTGATATGGTTCTAAAATTGTATTAAGATGGCCGAATTGCCCAAAACGTCGGCTTTATAAAGAAATATAAATTGTTTAGAGACTAAAATTGGACAATATTTACTTTATTTAAACTGTAGTAAATATAATTAATATAACTGTAATATACTAAAATCACGTTAAAAAAATATATTTATTTTTAGTAGTTATTGAAGATTTAATATTTTCTATGGTCTGATAGGTTCTTAAAAAAAATATTTTTAGAATTAATCCTGACAACTAAACTATCATGATTTATTATAACTTTACAAATTAAATATAATTTATTTTAACCCTGTTCCTATGGTCCAGAATGGGAGCCTAAAATGTCACCTGACATAAAGATGGATGATCTCTTCATATAAATAGAGGACCTACTGTTAACTCCGTCTAGTGTTGTGTATCATGAACTGGAAGAAATAAAATAATAATAAATATAACTTTAAAGTTAACGTTCAATAGGACTGCACTAAGGTAATCATTAATTTAGTAATTAATTATATATTATAAGCGTTAATTATAATAAATTGCTTGTAAATTTTGTATTGATATTAATTCGTAAAATTAATTTTTACTTGTCTTCGCAGATTCCACTTAGACCATCTTATGTTTATTGAAGGAGAAGTAATGTCAATGTTTCATATGATAAAATTTTAATTTCCTAATTTTAGATTGGACCCAATACTTGATTGCAAACTTCATAAAATTTTTTTCAGGTAAAAACACATTCCGAAAATTAGAATAATATTATAGACTTTAATTATATATGATGGGAAAGCCAATGATTTTGAAAAAGAATGATAGTTAAGTACAAAGTTCAAGATCCAATCTTCAAAGCAATAAAGATACAGGAAAACAAAAAAAAATCATGTTTAACATGTCGTTTGATAATGGTTAAATAATTGTGTACATAAAGAATTGGTTCATTTAACAAATAGAATTATTAACTACATACTCTATTTCTAAATTACAAGAAAATCTTTGCGTTATAAATATCGGTTTAGTAATCATTATTAATTTTTGGATGAACTAAATTTCTGTTATAAACGATAAATATAATGGTCATTAAGAACTGCATTGTTAAACAATTGTGAATAGATTGAGGATGAAGTAATTCTTGGTACGGGGTCCAGAGATCTATAAAAATTAAAAATAATATTTATATATAGATAACTTATTTCTAAATTGCAAGAAAACACTTTAGTTATTAATATAACTTAATAACTATAATTAATTTTTAGATGCTCTAAATTTCTGTTCTAACCATTAACTAAATTAGTTATTGCGAACTGCATCGGTTAAGAGTTCTGACTTGACTGAGGTCGAAGTACAATGACCTGAGTCCAATATTCAAAGTAATTAATTTATATAACAATAAAGAAAATTATTTATTGTTTAGTACGCCTTATAAAATTGTTAAATATTTATGTAAATTAATATATTATTATAAAGAATTATTTAATTCAACAGGTACATATTGCCTTCTTTTTTTAAATTATATCTTTTCGAAACTAGAGAAAAAAAAAAACGTACCTTTCTCAGATGGTTTCACAATTTTAATTAATTATTTGAATCAATAAATAAGAACAATTATAAAAGTTATTACCAAATGAATCTGTACTGATATAGAATACTCAAGACGCAATGCAAGTCCGAAATTAGTAGCCATGTGGCTTCCTAAAGATCGGAGCTAAAATAATTCCCTCATGATACTGATGAATTACCTATGAAAAATAAAATTATTTCCTTATATGTATACTATCTATATACAGAATATTACGGATTACTAATGTGTGTTAAGAAAGTTGCAGAACACTTATAATAAAATAATTTATAAATTTTTATGAATAATTAGTTAAGGATAAAAAATTAATTTGAAATTGAAACTGTAATGATTGTTATGAAGTACATACCCATAGATTTCAGACTAGACTGAGATCGAAGTACGGTTTTCGGAACTTGCACGGACCTGTCGAGTCCAAAGTTCAAAGTAGTGTAATATGAACAATAAAATAACTTTCTGGAATATTTTTTAAATTATAAAATTATGCTACTATAGACAGTGTCTTGTTTATTTTCTTGGACGTCTTTGGAAAATTAGTAAACATTTATGTACTTAAATATATGTACAATACCAAAAATCGGTTAGTTTAACAAGCTGTAGAATTTATTTTAAAAAGTAATTTACCTTGTTTCGGAATTGCAAATAAACTCTTCCATTACACCACAGATAGTTTTAAAACCATACTTGGTAAGTAGAAGTAATGAATTTCTTTTCTAGAGAATAATAGCCCTTTTTGCGAAGCGTTTAAGTTCTAGACTGAACTAGAGTGGTGTAAGGGTACATCATTCAAAGTAGTGGGGGTAAAATATAGTTCTTACAAAAATATATTATGATTTTTAAATATATAAAATACAAATGATATTTTAAACATATGAACTTTGCTGGTACTAACGAATTTAATCATTTATTTCAAAATATATTTTAATAATAAAAAATGGTTCAAAGTAGAGAGGTTAAAATATCGTAATTTTATATAATTTAATTTATAAATGTTTAAAAAATAGATAATGTTTTTCAATATATGCAGATAATAGCAAATTTTATAAAGTATTGTGTAATAATATTATAATAATTTTTATCGCTATGTTATTGTGATTGCATTTTACTGTATGATTATTTTAATTTTTCAAATTTAATTTTAAGCCTCATATAATTATGTTGATTTTTGACAGATTTAACTATTTTGCTTAAAAATTATATTTACTATCTATTAAAAAAAGTACATGTGTGTGAGTATTATTATGGACTAGTTACGTATTATTGTTGAAAAGCCTAAGATTTTAGAAAAAATAATGTTTAACATAGAAAAAAGGTAATTTTGTCACCATAGTTTTTAATTAATTAGTTTTTTATTTCACTTAACATAAAATCATTCTTAGTATTTTAAATATTGATTCTATAACTATTTAGCATTGAATAGTTGTTTTAGAGCAGAAAGTAAATTTTACTTAAAAGAAAAATGTTAAAATTTTGCATCCATAAATATTATTAAAAGTATTTTTCTAAAAATCATTTACTTTATTTTTTTTAAATTCTTATTTAAATAATTAGGTATTACATTTTATTCATAAAAACTTCTGTTACCGACATTTGCCTACAAAAGAAACAAATTTCAGATTTATAACTCCAATTTGTTTAACATTTGTCTTCGCCTAAATTAAATTCATAGTGTAGTAAAATAGCTATTTTCTTAATCCGTTTCTAAAATTGTTGGATACTGGGCAATTAACAGAATTCATTCCGTCTTTTATATTGTATAAAGAAAAATAAATAAAATGCGAATAATTTTTAAGTTGATTAGCTTTAATAATAAATGGTTGTATAATAAAAGTTGTGATTCTCTACAATACTTATTGTTTATTTAATGTTACAGAGAACTATTGCAAAGTATATATTCCCTTAAGTCGAACCTAGTGTAAGAAGGATCTCCTGGGGATTACCAAGTCTTATTAAGACCCGATTTATATAAAGTAACCTGTTACTTTATGGAAATTTAGGTGGTTGTTAATACCGTTCATTTTCATAATAGTAATTATCTTCTTATGTTTTTTATGGTAGAATCTAAGAATGCTAGATAGAAACAATATTGGTAATTTATAAAATATATATATGATACTTACTTATATGTACATAATTAAATGATACTTAATAATCTTTTTCTACAGACTCTAGGGATTGCCAAAAATCTTTTAGAGAACTGAGTTTGTATTTTTCTCAGACATTGGTCGGGTAAATTCCACTACAACGCATGAATGCTAAGTGACAGACGATACAGCCATGACAGCATTGTATTCCTGAGGGGCTTATGGGAGAACAAGTACTTACAATTACCGAGTACAACCGTATATACCATTGAACACTACTTGGTGTCTTTGAGTAAGTGATTTATGAATTGTTACTGACTTCATACAATTACAATGTACAGTTTTTTTGCAATTTTAGTTTTTAAAACCTAATATGAATGTATATATGTATAATAATGATGAAGGAGACACAGTCATATAAAAATATGCATTTTATAATAGTAAAATCGAGTTAAATTGTGCTGTATATATATATATATATATATATTGTTAGTTCAAACTAATTTATAGGTTAGCACAGTATTGAATTGTTAAAAGTAAATTATTTACACTTGCAGGCTGAAGATAAGCTGCTATGGCTCGAAAAATGAAATATAATAAAGAATTCAAGAAGCGAAAAAAAGGTTTGAATTTTCCCCCTTTAATTAAAATATTATATTTCAATTATTATACTTATGCTATTATTAAGCGATCTTGGAAGTAAGGTCGTGATATTTAATTGTATAATTCAGTATCATAATGTTAATAATTAAATTTATTTGTGAAGAAAATAGAACAAAAATAATTAATAACCATTTATTTCCCTTTATGTATATTTATTTATTTAATCAGAAACATATGATCCAACCAGATGACATCTATGGACATTTTTGATTATTTAGGCACTCTGTACGTGGAGGCTTGGAATTTACGATTTATAAGTTGGAACAGTAAAATATGAATTAATTACTAGTGAAAAGCCAATAATTCAATTACTAAAATACAACTTAATACATAAAAATAAATGAAAAATATCAGTAGTTAGTGAATTTATTTTGAAAAATCTATATCTCAAAAACTATTTGACGTACAGATGTCTATTAGCACTCAAATTAAAGCTAGTTTAATGGACTATAAAGTAGTCTTTAATGTTTATCTTCGTAGGAGTAGCAGTTTTCATGATATTTGCTAAAATAAATTGATTTATTTGCCAAATTCATATTCATATGTGAATATCAAAAAAACTACTACCCCTACGAAAATAAGTGTCATAAACTACTTTATAGTAAGTTAAATTTCCTTTATTTTGAGTGTTGACTGACATATATGCGTTTTATGGATCTAGAGATATATTTTTTCAAAAATTCAATATTTTATACGAACAACTAGAAATTAACATTTTGTGAGTTTATTTTGTCGAATATCATAACAACTACAAAGATAAACATAATTAACTATTTTGTATTAAATTTAACTAGCTTTAATTTGAGCGCTGGAAGAAATCTGTTTATCATAAATCAAACTTATTTTCCGAACAACCATAAACCAATTTATTTTAGCAAATATTATGAAAACTACTATTCCTACGAAGGTAAAGATCATAAACTTCATTATAGTACGTTAAACTAGCTTTAATTTGAGTGCTAATAGACATCTGTACGTCACATAGTTCATGAGATATAGAATTCTCAATATAAATTAACTAACTACTAATCTTTCAGTAGATTTGTAAGAAATTTTGCTTTTTAAAAAGCTATATTTCAAGAATTATTGGACGTAAATAGCTTTTAAGGGTTGTAGTTTTTAACAACCCCTACGAAGATAAGTGTCATAAACTACTTTATAGTAAGTTAAAATTTCCTTTATTTTGAGTGTTGGCAGATATATGAGCGTCTTATGGGTTTTGAGATATATGTTTTCAAATATCCAATATTTTATACGAACAACTAGAAATTAACATTTTGAACATGTTGTCAAATATCATAACAATAACTACTCCTACAAAGATAAACATAATAAACTATTTTGTAGTAAATTTAACTAGCTTTAATTTGAGCGCTGGCAAACATCTGTACGTCCAATGGTTTCTGAAATGAAGTTTATCATAAATAAAACTTATTGTCCGAACAACTATAAATCAATTTATTTTAGCAAATATCATGAAAACTGCTATTCCTATGAAGATAAAGGTAACTTAATTATAGTCCATTAAACTAGCTTTAATTTGAGTGCTAATAGACATCTGTACGTCGCATAGTTCCTGAGATATAGATTGCTCAAATTAAATTAGCTAACTACTAATCTTTCAGAAGATTCTTAAGAAATTTTGCTTTTTAAAAAGCTATATCTCAAGAATTATTGGACGTAAATAGCTCTTTTAGGGCTGATATTTCAGCAAATTTACTCTTCTTTAAATAATGTTCTCTTAGATTTTCTAGTGTTGTTGGTAGTTTTTAAGATATAGAGCTCCACATGAAAATCTGATGTTTTTTTAAGGTTTTGAAACAGCCGCAATTTTTTAATCCCCCTACCTATACTTGGCAGACTCATTAATTTTGGCTAGT
This sequence comes from Halyomorpha halys, assembly GCF_000696795.3. Taxonomy (NCBI): domain Eukaryota; kingdom Metazoa; phylum Arthropoda; class Insecta; order Hemiptera; family Pentatomidae; genus Halyomorpha; species Halyomorpha halys. Next base: position 492,701 of record NW_027114006.1, read on the forward strand.
AATTATACATAGTTTTCATTAAAGTAATAAAAAATTGGGATGAGATATCTGCCTTTTTTTCTTACCGGCTGTTGTAGTAATTGTTAACCAACGTTTCGCCCTACTTTACAGGGCTTCGTCAGAAACTGTTAAGAAACAGTTTCCTCTAAAATTATACACGAGATGAAATTTTCGACCTGAGTTGAACACATTGTTTTCAGTAGCTCCTAATCCAAAAGCGTTGAAGACTCGTTGACTGGCGTAAAACGTACGTCATCTTATCAAGAGTTCCATCTAAGACACGGAGTCTTGAGGACCTTCAAGGTATAAGAGTTCTCAGAAAAGTAGTAAAAGTGTTCACATCCTTGGAATACGGCCCTCCACCTCCGATTCGGTTTCCCTTCCCATCGTTTACAATCCTAGAAAAGTTCCATTTGGTTGATGTCATATCCTTCTATTTAATATAATAAAACTTCTCGCCTAGGAGTTATTTTATTAGTTGCGCAAATAGCCATTTTATTAACTTTGTATTATTTGAAAATTTATGTATCTTGCCTTCTATTTTCAGCAAAATACCATTTATTTATTCTCTTACTTCAATAGTTTTAGTGTCTGGAGAACTATCAAATATGTTTGATTTTAAGTATTGCATTTATGAAATTCAAATTAAAAAAAAAAATGTAAGTTAAACGACTTAACATATGCATGAAGTTAAGCTAAAACCTTTTAGCTTATATAATTTTTTATTATGAAGAGTAGTGTAGTTTTTAAGAAGGAAGTTTTGGTATAATATTAATTTATATATTATAGTATATATCACCTATTCAAATTGGAACAAGCCAATAGTTGTATATTATAACAATATTTTTTACAATGTGTGAGTAACATTTTTTCTTCAGTATATGTCATGTTGTATGCCTGTGATGTGATATATGTATTTGATAATTAAATGTATATCAAAATGATTGATGAAAAAACATTTTGGCCCACTGTGTCTTTTAATCGAAAATTATATAATAATATATAATTTTTATAATAGTCTTATTATATAGAAATATATTGATATATTTGACTTATGAATATAAAGTTGTTAATAACATAATTAAACAGCACAAATGATGAATAGATGAATAGATGATTGAATAAAGTTAATATGTAAATTTCTTTATATAATATATTACACATCTTTATATATCATATTACATTCTGTAACTTTTCGGCCTTATTTTCTATACATTTGTTTATTTTCTGACATTCTTCCCTTTACCAATAGTCACAATATTAAAATATATTTTTTATAGAACTGCAGGAAGTATTGTGGGAGTGGGTAGCTCAGTGGTAAGGCTCCAAGCTACTGACTCCAAGAACCCGAGTTCGAATCAGGCTTAAGCAGATAAATATTTTGTTTTACTATAGCTGTGAGTCAGCCCTGTGGGTTCAGGAGCCTTCTGGAGTCTACATTTGAGCGTGAAACTGACCAACTCACCCCCTTTGCGCAACCGTTGTTCTGCAATGTAATTTTTTTTTTCCTAGAAGTATTTTTTACAATTTATTTAAAAAAAATTTTTACCAACTTATTTATTTTTTTTCAGGGGCTTTATATCTAGAAGAGACAAAATTTCTATTTAAAATACATATATCATTGTTAAAATTATATAAACTAAGAGTCATATAATTTCAACAAATTATATGTTTTCATTTTTATTTGGGCAAAATATGTTATTTGTTTCCATAAAAACAGAATCTAGATACCCACCAGCCGTGGAAGAGGAAAATGATTCAAAATATGTGTTTCACGTGGTTCCGAAGGTTTTATTCTCAATTATTTTGATTGATATTTAAAAATTAATCCCCCCCCCCCAAAAAAAACACAATAATAATGGTCTTTCTAATAAATATTTGTGTTTGATTATTCCTCATAAGGTTAAGCCAGTGATATGTGCTCTCTCTAATTGAATAGTGAACATTAATGTAATTGCACTCTTTAATTGGCTATACTTTGACCTTTAAGTTATTTACAGTTGGTTAAGATACTACTGTAGGCTCTGTTTAACAAATTATATTTTTTTTAGATCTCTCTTTCATCATTCAAATTCAAATATATTACACACTCCATTGAAAACACCATTTGTTCCGGACATTACTCCATCAGATACAGTCCCTACTCATTTGCATTTTATTGAATTATTAAACTTTAAAAAGACTCTTTTTCTTCTTTAATAGTCAGTCATTGTGAATAAGTATCCTGTTCAACCTACGAAGGTATCCTCAATCATATCCGAGGCTCTATATTTCATCTCCTCGCCTAACTGGCAACGTATTCATCAAATTGTCAATGACTTGCAGATACTTACGCCTTTGACTGACTTCTTTTTTGGCCACCTCTTCACGGACACGAACCTAAAATAATGCACGGTACCGACTGTTGGAAAAGTAAAAGACTTTTCTTTCTTTTTTTCCCTCCCCCTACCACCGTATCGTGACGGACTCATTAGCAATCGTGGTTAGAAGAAGTGGCATCGAGACCAGTGTTCCAAGTAGCTGGAACAGGAAAGCGTAAATCAGGATTTGCAGGACAAAGACCGCATTAGCTTGTATCACGACCGGGCTCCTCTCTACTGGAAATAGACTAAATACATTATCCAATCCTCTTCTTCTCCAGTTCTTTAGTCAACTACAAATGAGAAAATTCACGATGGCTCAGTTCTGGAAGAGTGAATCATATTTTATTTGATACATAGCCTCGTTTAAAGGTTAAAATAACACCCAAAGATAATAAAAAACATTTTATTTATTTTATTTTGTATTTAATAGTTAAAAATAAACAGAATTATTTTATTTAAATACTAATTAACGCATTTCTCTTTAACATAATTAAAATTAATTAGTCGTTATTAATAATTAGTAGTTATTAATTTATTAGTTGAAATTAGTAATTTCCGTATTATAACTGCAATTGGAATTGAAATTAATTTCACCCTACACTTCCTCTGATTGGTCTTTCAACTTCTTTCGTAACATTTTTATTTACTACTTTACTGATTTAATATATGTATTGATTGTTTATTTGAGAGTGATTATTATATTATATGATTATATTAATAATAACACCAACTTTAATGATTCAAATTAATCTCAACTTTTTTTTATTTTAAAACTTCAAACGTTTCGACCCTTAGGTCATTTTGAAGTAGATAACCTAAAAATTGTTTTAATATTATAACTATTTGAAGATACCTCAATCATTGAATTGTCTCTGAATAGCTTCGTAAATCGAGAACTGTTGAACGTAAATAGCTCTTTTAGGGCTAATGTTTCAGTCAATTTACTCTTCTTTAAATGTTCTCTTAGATTTTCTAGTGTTGTTGGTAGTGTATAAGATAGAGCTCCGAATGAAAAATTAGGTTTTTTTAGTTTTGAAAGAGTCGCCATTTTTCCCCCCTACCTATACTTGGCAGACTCATCAATTTGGACTAGTAATTATACCGATTTTTCATTAAAGTAATAAAAAATTGGGGTGAGATAACTGCCTTTTTTTCTTCCCGGCTCTTGTACTAAATCTAATTAATTTGATATTGGATTATAGTGGTATGATACAGCCATGTAAAAAAACTACGCATTGGTAGCATTCTAATAACATTTCTATATTAGAAGATCTTGAGGCCATATTTTTTTCAGGACCCTAGGAGGATTGTCAGGAATAGAATAGAAAACAAGACTAGAAACTAGTGAATTTGGGTGGTTAAGGAGTTTATAATGGAATAATTTATTCTAGGTTCGGGCTAGATTGGTTACACACGGAACATTAAGGTGTTTATAGATGATTTGTTTGATACATAGCCTCTTGTAAAGGTTAAAATAACACCCAAAGATAATAAAAAACATTTTTTAAAATTTTATTTTGTATTTAATAGTTTAATATAAACATAATTATTTTATTTAAATACTAATTAACGCATTTCTCTTTAACATAATTAAAATTAATATGGTTCATTAGCTATCTAGTTGAAATTAGTAATCTTCGTTTTATAACTGCGATTGGAATTGAAATTAATTTCACCCTACACTTCCTCTGATAGATCTTTCAACTTCTTTCGTAACATTTTTATTTACTAGTTTACTGATTTAATATATGTATTGATTGTTTATTTGAGAGTGAATTATTTTAATAATAACACCAACTTTAATGATCCAAATTAATCTCAACTTTTTTTATTTTGAAACTTCTAACGTTCGACCCTTAAGTCATTTTGAAGTAGATAACCTAAAAATTGTTTTAATATTATCACTATTTGAAGATACCTCAATAAATGAATTGTCTCTGAATATCTTCGTTTTGCAAGCTATGTTTTTAAAAGTTTTCTCCTTGAAAATGGCCCAAGGGCCGAAACGTTGGAAGTTTTTTAAAAATAATAAGTAAGTTGGTGTTATTATTTTTATATACCATCAATCTTATGATTTGTAAACATAAATTGCAAAAGAACCTTGTAACCTTGTCTTAGTTAATAAATATTAAATAATAATAAATCTGCGATAATGTTAATGAAATATGTAATAATAACAAGTCTGTAAATTATAATAAACAAAAAATAGTCCGGATGGCGGCCAATAAAGGTGTAAAAATAGTAAAAGTAACCTATTTATCGTTAAACAACGTTGCAGACTTTGCAGAACTTCTTGAGGGCTGTCAGATTGAAACAGAGATGACAAGTGTTTGACAGCTTGAGTTGTCATCTCTGTTTCTATCGGGCAGCACTGACGCAGCCCTGCAAAGTGGGGCGAAACGTTTGTTAACGATAAAAAGATTTCTTTTACTATTTTTACACCTTAATTAGCCGCCACCCGGACTATCTTTCTACAATCTACGTCAAAGGATGAACCATCTTCTTCTAAAATATTATTATAGATTTTTCAATAATCAATTCTATTAAATGCATTTTTTCCGGCTGAAGAGCTTATTTTTATCCCTACTAGGTTGTCATTACCACAAGCTTTTAAATGCCTAAAAATATAATTTTACTATCAAGACATTTTTTTTTTTAAATTATTCATATCGAGTCTATTGTTTGATTAATTAATAATAGTGTTAAAACTTAATTAATACCGCTATTTGCATTAGTGCGTAAATAAATTTCCATTTGCATGCCTTTCCTTATTTATATAGCACCGTATAAGCATACATAAACACCAGAAGAGAAAAATGTGCCGTTAAGATCCTTATAGGGTTACGAAGATGGCCTTCCATAGCCGGATGTCTGTTGACCCCACACGCGTCTTGTCAAACAGATTAATTAACTGACGGACTGAGCAATGTTCTACGAACATGTCTTAATCTTTTCTATTCAGCGTCTCTATAATTTGACACTGGCAGTTAATAAGAAAAGATCATGAGCAAATATTAATAATAAATTAACGAAGCTAGAATAAGTTACGAGTTACTTTAAGGGATTTGTATAAATTGCGCGAACTCAAATGACAAAAAAAGCTATAACTAATTGTAAATTCTGAGAGCATAAGTAATTTTAATTTTAATAGGAAGTTGATAAAAAAATCTCAATTTTAATAGTGTTCGGTAATTAAAATTAATAATTGATCCTAAGTAGTTGTAATTTGTAATTACAATAAAATTTCATTGTAATTATATTTTATTCAGCCCTGATATGTTGTGTTAATACAACTTTTCATGTGCTAATGTGTGGGGTATGTACTTAAACTTAAGCTTACTGAACCCGAGAGAACTGTCTGGATACAATCACCAGTGGGTATTAATGATGAAGTAATAAATGACCCGGTAATGATGGACTCCCAGCAGAATTGTTCAAAGCAGGGCTTCACGAAGTCGCCAGGGAACTACAGGACCTGATAGGTCAGATATGGGAAGAGGAGACCATATCCAACGCATGGAATGAGGCTGTAGTAGTGCATATCTACAAGAAGGTTAATTCAACGATATGCAGCAACTATCGAGGGATTAGTTTGCTTAGCAATGCATACAATTTTTTTTCCGTATACCTGTACAACAGGCTCCTTCCGTATATTGAAGAGAAACTGGGTGATTATCAAGGTGGGTTCCGCCCAATAGGTCTACTATTGATCAAATCTTCGCCCTGAGGCAAATCTCTGAGAAGATAAAGGAATATCAGCAGACAACTTGGATGCTGTTTATTGATTTTCAGGCTGCCTACGATACAATCGTAAGGAGTGAGCTCATAGAGCCTATGCATGAACTGGGGCTTCCTAGTAAATTCACCCGATTAATAAAATGCCCAATGGTGAGGTAAATCTGCCAAGTTAAATCCTGTGGATTATCAGAAACCTTTGACATGGATTGTGGCCTAAGACAAAGTGACCCAATAGCTACTCTCCTGTTTAATATCGCTTTACAAGCAATCATAAATAGAGCAAGAATAAATCAGAATATATTTACAAAGATGACCCAAATTCTGGCCTATGCAAACGAGGTCGTCATCATCGGCAGAGAATTAGGATTGCTTTCGAAGCGATGGACGTTGAAGCAAAAAAGACGGGCTTGCATATTAATTGGGAAAAACCAAGATTATGCTGTTGGGTAAGAAGCCTCTGGACTAAAGGTAGAGTCGGTTTGTAATGGGCCCCAATAATTTCGGAATGGTAAGAAGCTTTTCTTATATTGGCTCTAATACCAATGAGAACCAGGATCAAGAAGAAGAAGTTAAAAGTAGAATCGCTGCTGAAAATAGCCTATTTCTCCATTGTAAGGCAAGTCAAAAGCAGACTTGTTAGACGCGCCCCCAAGTTCACCTTGTACAAAACGTTGATAAGGCATATCGCCACATGGAGAAACGTGGAACAATAAAAGCATTAACCTGCTAGACAGGTTTGAAAGAATCTTAGGGCCTGTCTGCGAGAATGGTATTTGGCGATGAAGAAGAAATGGTGAATTGTATGGGCTCTACAAGGAATGTAGGATCTCCTGGAACATAAGGATACAGGGGCTTAATTAGCTTGGCCGAGTAATGAGGATGAGCAAGGAAAGAGCTCATGAACTGTACAGTTACGTTCCGGATGGTGTGCGGCGACGTGGTAGGCCCATGGAGGGGGTTTTGCGAATTGAATAAATTTGCTGTGGGTGGGATTTGCGATAACTGAGGATCCCAGTTACCCTTACAGAAGATAGAGAAAGATGGTTGGCAGCCCTTGAGCAGGCCAAGGGCAGCGTCATGTACCTGTTGTGCAAGTAAAAGAAGAAGATGTACTTAAACAAAAGCCTTTGGTCATCATAAAAGCAGCACTAGTTTGAAAAAAATGTGAGGATTGGTCAAATTAAACTTAGTCAAGGATCTTGATAGAGACTTTAGAAAAAACAGTTCAAGTATGCTTCAATTGTTTTTTTGTTGTTTTTTGTTTAACACTAAAATGATAAAACATATAAACTAAAATAGAATTGGAAATATAATGAGAACATGCCAAGCCTGATCTGTTACATACCTTACAGATCTTTGGCCGCCTAAACCAAGGCTTCTCCACGCCTGCCTGCCTTGGGCTACTTTTCAGTTTGCTGCAAGCAGCTTTTTCGCATCTTTATTGATTCTGTTAATCCATCTCTTTTTTGGCATCCCACGTGCTCTTTCCTATTATACTGGCATCCATTGCTGTGTAGAGGCGTCCTAATGGATTGCTTCAAGCCACATGTCCTGCCTATCTTAACCTCAGTGCCTACATATCGTGAAATATGTTTTCTGTAAGCAGTTCATTTTTTAGTCTTCTCCTACTTGATAATTGAATAATATTTATAAAAAGTAAATTAGTTGGATAAAAAATAAGTAATTTTACCCAATATGATAAAAGTTAATTGATTGTGCATAATATTTTCCCTAATTTAAGTTTGTTTTTTAACTAAATAATTCAAAAACACTATCCAAA
>NW_027114006.1:501111-505783 GCF_000696795.3 Halyomorpha halys
GAAACGTTGGACGTGTGAATGAAATAAATGTTTTGAGACTATAATTTTGGATAGTGTTTTTGAATTATTTAGTAAACAATTGCCAGTCTGAAGAAAGAAATTTAAAGATTATAAATAAATTTGTTTTTTAAGTTGATAGACTAAAATATAATTTGTAAAAGGCAGAATAACCTGCAACTTTTTTAAAACACTATATCTGTGATATTTAAAATAAGATAGGATAATTTATAGTACAGAATATTTTTGGAAGTAAATTTTAATGTTTAGAGTGTAACTGAAATTGTTAACCATTAGTTATGCTAGAGTACCTGAATGGCCGAAACTTAGAAGTGGAGAAATAAAAAAAATACATGTTGAGAAAAAATAGATGTTTTAATTGTAATTGACAGCAAAAACATATTTCTGAGTTACTGTTTAATATATTAAATTCAAAAATATAAAAAAACAAAAACAAAAAACAGATTTTAAAATAATAGATTGGCCTTAGTAAGTTCAAAAAACCTATTAAACGGGAGTAGTGACCACTACCCTTGCTCATAACATTGTCTCTGCCAAGCAGTAAGGATTGCCACAGCGAATAATAAAAAGTATTTAAAATTTATAATTAAACTTATGATAAATTGATTGCCATGAACATTATTAACTAAGCAGTACTTTTAAATGACATTTACTAACGCACTGTCAACAAAGCTTTTATACAATTGGATTGGGCCAACTAACGAGAATATATTCAATAATAATTTCATCTAACCTTTCATATTATTTTTGATATTTTCCATTGATGTAATTTTTTCATATTTTAATAAATTCAATTATTTATATTTACTGTATAATTCTAAAAATTATTTAGAAAATAAGCTTAATAATATTACTTCATCGGTTCATTTTAAATCCATCGAAATTCTCCTCTCACATTAATCTTAATAATTCAAATGAAGTCGTATACAGATTAATTCTAATTCCACATTTTGTATTTTTCCCTTTGTATGTATACTAACTAATATAGCATTAGATAAAAGAAAGAAAAGAATTACATGTAAAAACATTTTTTTATTAGAACGAGTTAGGGGTCAGTAAAAATACATGAAGGAAAGCTTTATTTTCCATTTTATTTTTCATCTTTACTTATATAATGATTTATAATGATAAGGTGTTTTAAATTTTTTTTACCTTAAATTAAGGAAGTAAAGAAATAAAGAAATTCTCCTGGAATTAAAATTAACAAAAGTTAATTTATGTTTTGAATAATAATATAGGTTTTTAACAATGTTAGTAATTAGTAATTAACAAATAGTAATTTTTGTAAAATAACAAAAAACACGGCAGTCAAAACAAATTAAAAATCAAAAGTCAATCAAATTAAATCAAAAGTCAATCAAATTAAATCAAAAGTCAATCAAATTAAATCAAAAGTCATTGACTTTTGTTTTGACTGCCGTCAAAATAGCCCTGACGAAGCCCTGCAACGTGGGGCGAAACGTTGGCTCAATAAAATAGTATAATTCTACTATTTGAGTTTTTTTGACAGCACCCGGACCATATTCCTTTCATCTTTACACACGGTCAATCAATAATCTTCCATTAATTAAGTATGTTTGAGATTTGACAATAATACCAGTCTCGAAGAATTGATTAGATTATATATAATTGTTTCTCCTTTTTCACATATTTTACAACATTTTTAACAATACCAAAGTTTTTTTTTATTTCATGAAATCGTATTTTCTTAGTATGTTACTTAATTTTAGTTGTTTGTATCTCTTTTAGCCCTGAAGTCTTACAACATGGGGCGAAACGCTGGCTGGTAATATATAATGTATTTCCTATTTGTGCTATTTTGACCGAGCCTGGACCATTTTCCTTTTATTAATCCCACATGGTCAATTACATTATCCATTAAAAAGAAAACAGTTGATAACTTTACAATTGTTTAGTTTAAATTATGATGAACTATAATAAAACCTATAATAAAATAATTATTGTTTTTAAAGTTATTAAATTGAGATTTCCAACTGCTATTTGGTGGGTACAAATGATTGTACAGTAGGAATAAACTTGCATTACAAGGACTGATAAAACAACCCATTGCTATCATTGTTATGACAGTTCATCGAATTCCTCTCATATCCAATCCTTACAATCCAAAATCCCTAATACTCCTTACTTCGTCATTCTTCAGATTACAAGAACTTCAAAAACAACCCATTGGTATCATTGCTTGACAATTCTATATTCAGAGGTCCAGAGGCCATCTTTCTATTCGCTGAGGAGCGTATGGGATATCGATTCGAAAGCAAGGTTACAAAACCAATGGGATTGGATGGGAATGAGGTTTATGATAGAGTGTGTGTACCCATCCAGTTCGAGTTAAATGTATCTCATTAAGGGCATTATCAATAGTTTTATTTACGACTTGATAAGGAGCATTGATGGTTTTTTGAAGAATTTTACTTTCCAAGGAGGAATTTGATGGTTTAATGGAGCCCCAAAGCTATTTTTCCAAATAAGCCTCATGAAAGAGTTGTTTTTTTATAAATTGAAATATAGAACGTTTTTCTCGTTACTCAAAAACGAAATCAGACGGGTACTAAGGATTGAAGAGGACAGCGGTTACCCAAAAAAATTCAATTTTTTTTTTTTAGCATAATGGTATACTAATATATTCTCCTAATATAGTATAATAATATATTCTCCATATTAAGGAAGGTATATGAAATTATATTTGAATAGATACAGCTCTTTAAATTTGTTAAAGAAATTAAAATCATTGTTTGGATTCTAAGTAAAAGAGCAGTATTGCCTTTAGCTGTAAAACATTATGAAGTTAAACCAAATATAAAGTATAAATATATTTTTTTTAAATTCATTATTGATAGATTTTGTCGACCATTATGTGTTGATATTAGTGAAAGTAATCAGAGCGAAATCATATAAATGCTTCTTCAATATCAATGTCTCCAATATTATATTTTATTTACTAACTATTAAATATCAAGAAATAATAAATGAATCCAAAAAAAATAAACTCATGTTAAATGTTGTTTAATTTTTCACACCTAGCTTAAGATAATTTTGGAATCCATTTCTGTCGTCAGTGGGCAAGACAAGCAGTTTCTTGATTAAGTTTTATATGAGAATTTCAACTTGAGTTTCAATATAATTATAAATGCCGAAGTGGTTAAAAAGTAATTATTTATATTTTCCTATGTTTATATAATATTCATACAGCTAAATATTTATATTAAATATACAGAATATTTATTTCCACATTGTATATTTCATTATAAAATTGTACTCGTTTAACACTGAGAATCTAAAACGGACCAATATATGAATAAAATATTTGGAAGACAACTAAGTATAAGATGAACAGAAACTTTAAAATTCAAGAAATTAGGCAGTTCTTTCTATGAGTTTCATCCCCATTCATTTTAAATCAACGCTGAGGAACAATCAGGTTATCTGGTTCTATTTGATTCGATCAGTACCTCTTATGAAACCTGAATCTGATTAAAAAAAATGGCGTTTTACACTTTTAAAAACTGAAAACGGAGTTCAATTTTGTTTCAGTATGATAAAGATACCGCATAGTTAGTGCTTTTCCGAAATATTTTATTAATTTATAAAAAAAAATTGATGAAGTAAATTTATGGATTTTAGACATAAGGCGCCAGGAAGGGACAGAACAATATTGGTATAATAGGGTAATTTACATAAATTTTTAAACTAAGGTTTAAATCATAAATGTTAAATAGGTTTTCAAATTTTTAGAAGCACCCCAAACGTGGAGGACTCTGAAACGTCGGTGTAACATAAATATTTTTTTAAAATGTAGAAAAATTTCAGAAAGGAGAAAAAATAAAAATCACTAAATATATATATGAAAATTAAATTCAGAAGTTGGCAGCAATAAATAGTTACATTACAAAAAATCATTGGTAAATTAAAATATATATGTATATATATTTCAAATTCAGTTTTTGGGATAATTCAATTTTCTTTCTATTTAAAAAAAAAATATAATAGAATTAAGAAAACTCACTGAATCTTTTAGAACCTTCCTTAATCTCAGAGTAAAGCAGTAAACTTTAAAGATTGAAATTACCACTTTATTGCAACAAACACTAATAATAACAAAATTTAGTGAACGGACAAATGCACAAAGAACTAAATCCATTAACAACTTTTTAATCTATACTATTATATAAAACTAAAGAGTTATATAGAAGCTCTAATTTCAGGAACTATCTGTCTTTTTTCAAAATATTCCTTATATCATTAATATATCTTCCTGATTCCATTCACCACGCACAGTACCACCTATACGCAGACGATCTCCAAATCTATCTGTCCTTCCATCCCTCCGAAATGCTTGAGGTCATCCAAAAGATACAGGAAGATATTGACAGCATTAACGCATGGGCGTCTAACAATGGTTTGAAGCTTATGCCAAAAAAACGAAGGCCATTCTTATCGGTTCCAAGGGCCTCCTTCATAGCCTCCCTTACTGTCCTCTACTTTTCCTTAACAACCAACCGATTCACTTCTATCCTACAATAAAAAACCTTGGTGTCACTTTTGATCAACACCTCTCTTGGAATAACCATATTTCCCAAATCACACGCAAATACATAACTGTACTAAAACAATTCCGAAATTCCATTCCTCAGAA
>NW_027114006.1:506283-509049 GCF_000696795.3 Halyomorpha halys
TAATCAAATAAATAGGCAGTTATTGATTAACATTATAAACAGTAGTAAAGCCAATATACCAATGTAATTTCATTCTACTATCTGAAAATTTGTAAACGCTCGCCAGATAAAAACCTCACTATATGAACCATGTAATTATTCTTAGGGGACATATGTTCCAGAATAAAGTTATTTTTTATTTCATTTTCATTTCATTATATCTCTTAATGAAGAAGGGTTATAAAATACAATACAGTATTACTAAATGGTTTCTAGGTTCAGGGCAACCGTTTAATGAACTCTTTCCATTGGTTTGTGGATTTTTTATCTCGCCATAACAATGCATATGAATGTATTTTATTTCTAAATGGTTCGGCAACGGCGGTAGAAGTTCAATCAGGCTGGGTTTGAAAAAATCCTATTATAATTGGTTAGAAATATTTTTTTTTAAAGTATTTTAATTTAATAATTATTTAAAAATATACATCCTGTATACATGAAACACTACGCACGATCTAACTTCAATGCGACTGAAACCATAGCACAAAGTTAGTTATTAATAAAAACATTATAAACAGTATTATACTAAAATATAATATTGCATTCTAAAACTATGGTCGTCATGATTTTGCAACATAGACATATGCAGTTACTAATGGAGTCTAAGTTTTTTTAACGACTGACTTGGAACCCTCATACAAGTCTTAAAAGACCGAAAAATGCTCGTCTATTACAACACTTACTAGACAAACGGTCTTAACTTCCAACATATTACAAAAGACTCATTTATATGACTATAATAAGGCTTAGCTGGACTTATGAGTTGAGTTTTGGGGCTTTACTAAAACATCTAATTCCTCTTATATCCAATCCTTAATGCTTCTTACTTTATCACCAATCAAGTCATTCATTAGAGCCTCAATATTCCATATGTTGCCGATTTGGCCAGAACCAGATACCAAGCCTTTCTTGATAAATTTTCATTTTAACATCATTCACAACTTCCATTCAAACCAACTTGTTTCTAATCTCGCTTCTTCTTCATTATCTGATAATCCTTCTTCGGCTTCTGTCTTGTAAAAATGTTATTAGATTTCTATCAATGCATAAATTCTTCACATGTCTGTATTGTTCCATTGTATAACTAACATTGAATTTACTTGTTGTTGTATATATTTTAATTTAAAAAAAAAAATCTTTATCAGTACAACCCATGGAGGGACAGGGGTTCAGTATGTTGTAAGGTAGTACTGTTACTGGACCAACGGTAGTGCAAGAAGGTAATGTGGTTAGAATCACGCTCGACCGCCAGATTTTTTACCCAATTAAGGGTAACCAATTTATGAGGCTGGGTGGACCCCAGGAAGGCTCCAGAACCCAAAGGTGTTGACTCAAGGCTACAGTGTAACAGAAAACAATTTTCTTTCCAGATTCGAAGTCGAGTCCATGGAGTTAGTAGTATTGAGCCTTATCACGGTGCTACCGCGCTCTCCATGTATTTTAATACAGCAAAAATAAATATAGAAATTGAAAAAAAAATAGTTATATACTTCTCATGAAGTCATGTGGGAAAACTAGTTAGCAGAAACATTTAGAACTAACGAACGGAACTGTTCACTTTCTTGAATCATAAGAAAGAACGATTTATTTTTTTTTACTAGGAATCCGTAATGAATGATCTTAAAAATGAAGCCACCCCATTTGGTTGCAAACTATTCAATTTCGCTTTGTATATTTAATATTTATATTAGTAAATTGCAACAAGCTATAATATAAATAAATGTAATATCATCGATACACCCATCTAGCGCGGGATAGATTGCTTAATACTCTCTGGGCTGATACGCTACAAAATTATAGATAACTGGCCGCCATTTCCTATTACCTCACAATTGGTCATGATGACGTTTAATTAAAAAAATGATTGTGAGGAAGGCTGCTAAGGTAATACGATCCCACGATCATCGGCTGTCCCTGAAGTATTGAGCTCTTTTAAGAGGATCTTTCCCAGGCATAAAAAAAGTGAATCAGCATAACTAGTAGTGCGGCCTTGCCGTGCACGCGGAGCTGCAGTTGCATTGGGTGCAGTTGGACCTCAAATCGCGGGGATACACTCATGTATTTCTGGCTACTCAGTAGCCACCACGTTCCATGGGAAAGGACCTAATTACTCGAATTAGGCTCTTATTGAATGAGCCATTCTGATCTAATACGGTGACGTCACTCCTATCTCGCTCCACATTTTTCGACTTATAAATGGAAGCCACAAAACAAATTGAGTAAATACATTCAATCTTCTATCAACAGCACTACGTGAGGATTAAAACAAACTATAACAATCACTGAAACTAATTTTTAATCATTGTTGCTGCTTAAAATCATATGGTCTTCAACGCCTATGGCATGATAAAAGTTAAAAAAAAAAATCAAATACTAATGCAATTTTAGCTTCCTCATCTGTGAGAGCTTCTGATAAATTTGGGGCCAGTCCTATCCTGTTTATTGCTGGCAAATAGTGAGTACATTCTTCAAAAATATGTCTAATCGTGAGAATGGTTTATAATTTTTAATAATTATTAATTATTTAAAATGAAGTTGGACAAAGCTGTTGGTTCTTTCAAATAAATGGAGTGATTAGGATTAAAAAAATCAATTTTTATTTTCGTTAATCTTTAATTTGATAGATTTATTTATTGATAGATATTACAATCAGCCACACAGTTGTGGGCAATAGGTAATAGTGATGAATGATCTCATACATACTAAAATAAAAAAAATAAATAAATA
>NW_027114006.1:509099-512179 GCF_000696795.3 Halyomorpha halys
CTCTCATAAAAAAATAAATAAATAAAAAAACTCTCGTAAAAAATAAATAAATAAAAAAATAAAATAAAAAACTCTCCTTTAATGATTTTAAATATAGAAATATTTTTATAAGTTTCCATAAGAAATTTTGGCAATCCAGCCATGCCCCAAAAACAATATCTACCATTTTCTAATTTAATTAAGATCGAAATTATATGATAGTATAGTTTCTTTAAATTAGGAAAGTTTTCTTCGAAATGTTTTAATTTTTGCATTAATCTCTGTTTCAAATTAAAAAATGATTAAGTAATATTGTATTATTTTTCAAAGACCATTTTTCGATAAGAAAAAAATAAAAAGAAAGATTAATTCTGATGAATTAAAATTATTAATTTAATGGTAACTGTAACTATATTAATAAATTAAAAACATTTAAAAAAATATCCGTAATATATATTCAGGAGGAATATCTAAAAAATATACCAAAAATTAATTATATATCACTTGAATAAAAAAAATTCATTTTTTTTTTTAAGATACTGTTTTTAACATTTCAGGCTGAAAAGAATAGAAAAAGAAATTTATATATTAATAATTATTTCTATAATTTATATATTACAATAATAAAATATAAAAAAATAAATATGTTTTCCATTGGAGAAAAACTATAAAATTCAAGACCTAGACAGTTCATATTTTTTAAAGTATGATAAACAATTCAATATCCTCTATATCCATTATTCCAATCCTCTTTTATTAAAAAAAAAATCAAAACTTTTTTGACTAAAATCAGAGACGTAATTCATTGTTGAATGCATCAAATTATCAAAAATTAGTTTATTCATATTTTAGATGAATTTCTTGCAAGTTTCTATTACAAGTTAAAAAATACAGAGCTTACTGTAATATCAATATTATTACTTAAACTAATGATGCTTAATATTACATAAAAAATAAAATGACTTAAGGCTGCACTTAAATGAAAATAAATAAATGATAAATCATAGGAATTAAAGCGGAATATTTTTTTAATCAAGTTAATTTTAAATTATAGGTAAATTACCCGTTAAATTTTATTAAACTTTCATTGTCATTATTTTAATTTATGAAAAACTAGATTTCTTTTTTAGTAATAAATACTTAGGTAGCTAATTATATTTAAGTTAATCTCATATGTATGT
The DNA here is from genome assembly GCF_000696795.3 of Halyomorpha halys. NCBI lineage: Eukaryota > Metazoa > Arthropoda > Insecta > Hemiptera > Pentatomidae > Halyomorpha > Halyomorpha halys. Next base: position 510,260 of record NW_027114006.1, read on the forward strand.
TATTTCATTAATTGAATTAAAATAAATATCGAAATTGAACAAGTTGTAAAGTATATATCAATACAGCGTTTTATATACAATTTCATTGGATGGTTGTATGTTTGTAATGATAAGAAGGTTACTGGGGCACGGTTGGGTTGTAATAAAACGTTGGGATACAAGGCAATCGGTCAGCTTTAGTCATGGGTATCAGCTCACTCATAAAAAACACCTATAACCTGAAAAATGTCCAGAAATGACCTAGATTCCATTTTAATACAAGCTATTTTCTTTTTTTTTTTTTTTTTTTAGAAATGCTCTTAGCATTGTAAATGAGTTTTCGTTATATGTGTCTTTTTACGAGAGGTAATTAATTAAGGATAGTCTTTAAAAATGATTTATTATAGTAATAAATTAAAATTAACATCGGGACTGAACAAATAGACGTATCAATTTGATATTTAAAAGGATTTTAAATTTATGTCATGTTTGAATTCTGATGGAAAAAATTATTAGCAGTGGTAACGTTGGATCCTGTTCCATATTTGTTTATTACAATAATTCTGTCCTGAATTAATTTTTTTTTTATTTCAACTAAAAAAATAAACTATTACACATGAGCATAAATAATATAATATTCAATATCAATTGATGGTTTCTTCTTAGCTAGGTTGATTTAACTGAGCATTAATTTTTAATAATATCTTGAGAAAAAAACTTTTACTTACGGCACCTTAGGACCGCTTAGAGTATCCCATGGTGCCGCGGCACCCACTTTATAAACCACTGATATGAATAACAGTTGCTAACAGAGCTAAATGTATCTTCTTAGTTTACATTTACCTTATTTTAATTTTAAAATATATATTCTTTGTTAATACTATGCTAAGAAAAAGCTGTTTCTAAATATTCTAATTATTATGATAAATAATAAAAGAATAAATAATGATAAAATGGTAATTGCTGTTTTTTGTTGTATAGGTGTTTTATTTAGTGTTTTCTTAGAAATTCATGAATTTTTAATTTATTACTGGTTAAAAAAAAAACTTATATCATTTATATACTTGTTTGTTTGGAATAATTATAACAGTTGCATTACGTAAAAGGGCAGATATATCATTTTATATAAAAACAGAACTTCCATTTGTAATTTAAATTTATTAAATTGTTCATAATGTAATCACATTTATTGCAAGCTAGACCCCCTTGTGACCCGCGGTATCACGTCAGATCTTACTTGCCCATTAGATGTAATGTGCATTTTACAAACTAAATAATAAAATAATTCAAAAGCCTATCACAAAATGAGTTTTCAATTCATACTGGTTGTTACTGAAAATAGCGCTTTAAAACAAACATAAATATATATATTACAGCATAAATAGACAAAGAAAAAGATAAGGAGTTTTTAGCTTGGGGAAATTAAATTTTTCCAGAAGTTGTAATTTTAAGGGTTGTTCTCAAATCTATTAATTTTTTTTTAAGTCTTGGAAGACGAATTTTTTCGAAACCCGAATTCAATTTTAGGCAAATCTTGGCGGCTTTTCCAACGAACCAATAAAATAAAACTTTAAATTTGCTAACGAAAATCGGTATTGATGATACCTTCCAAAATAAATCACAAAATGTTTATTTCTCATTTTCGAAAAAAAATTGGTGTTTGAAAACCCGTATTTCAGATGATGTTTAACTTTAAAATGGTGAGGTGAAGAAAACTTCCAATTAGAACATATTATTTTTCTATATATAATTTACTTATACAGCGTACGGGATTTACCCCATACTCATGTACTATGTACCCTAAAATGTTTACAAATAATTTAATCTAATCAACAATTTTTATTAAAAATCTTGTAATCTATATTTACCTCATATTTATAACTTTTATCAATATCGGAAGATTATTGATTGACCGTGTGTAAAGATGAAAGGAATATGGTC
>NW_027114006.1:512394-528797 GCF_000696795.3 Halyomorpha halys
ATTATATATATATATAAATATTTCTACTATTTGAGTTTTTCTTGACCGCACCCGGACCATATTCCTTTCATTTTATCAATATCTATTTTGGAATTTTGTCGTTTATATAGTCTAACAATTTTTTACAACCAAATTATTTAAATAATGTCCTTTACCAGTGGTGCATTCAGTCATCCCTGTACCATAAATCAATATACTAACTATATTAGGCATTACTTCTTTTGACCTATCAAAATGCCTATGTGCTGTGTATTTCAAATAATATTTAACGTTAAGAGCTCAGTTGTTAATACATTTACATTACTTTCAATTATTGTTTGATTTATTGCATTTAATATACAATTTGATAATATTTTAGGATGCATAGGACTTAAGTGGAAGTCATTGGAAAAAAATAATTGAAAAAAGGTTTTAATATTTTTTTTTTCGTGCAGCAGGCAGTTTTCAAGATATTATCACTGAATGAAAAAAATATTTTATATTCTTTAATTATATGCACTTAATAAATGCATGTAAGCCTAAAATATTTATTTTGATGTCTCCTTTTCAAGGAAAATCGCAGTGTTATATTTTCAAGGTAAAAATTTTATTATTTTCTAATAGAAATGCACATTACCTGTTGAAAAAACTGCAGGATTCTAAAAATAAAATTTTTCATTTACATATTGTTATATAAAAGTCAATAGAAAAGAAAAAAAATTCAAATACATTCATTGAAAATGGTATTTAGTGTATAAGCCTAACACCATATTGTTGTAAAAGAGATTTTGCAATACTCAAGTTACGCGATAAAGTCTTGAGTATTGAAAAACCTCTTTTACAACAATATGGTTTTAGTAATCATTGTACAGCAATGATTACTAAAACCATATTGTTGTAAAAGAGTAAACGCAATATTGCTATTAATTTTAATTTTATAAAATGTGGTATGAGCAGTCCTAGTAAATGGTTAACCTATTGATAATTCAGAAGCTAGTTACTTTTTCGGTTTATAAGATATTGACTGCGTCCAGTGCTGTATCCCTCAAAATACAAATAATTTATTTGTGATTAAGGCATTTGTAAGCTCATATATATTTAAAAAGTATGCAGAATTCTAGTTTAGAAATGAAAATTTATTAGAAAACACTCTGGTATTTCTTTTTCTTCTTTGAATCTTAATCCACTGCTAACACAAAACTAGGAAGAGCATATAAGAAAATTTTATGATAGACAGTTACAGCATAACAGGCATAGAAAAGAGAAATATGCCGCAGAACATTGTCTTGAACTTGATTCTTATGATTTTTATTTATTTATTTGAGTTCTCGAATTAATGAATAACTCAGCTCTGGTCATATCTCTAATTATTCACCTGGCATATCTTTACCAGCGGAACGGTCCCTTCACGATCCATTAATTCTATGGCTTGCCTTAGGCTATAGCTAGACTATACCACCTTAGCTGGACTCATATCAACACCTTATAATCCCACAAGGCAATCAAAGGGTGAAGTCACATTTAAGTATATATAATACTTTTCATGTATTATATATGTATGTAGCACTAATTTTATTTTAAAGAAAGGTATGAGAAATGGCATGTCTGTGTAGTTTATACTAAAAGTTTAGATAAAGAATCTATATAAAATATAAATACGCACTAATTAAATCAATAAAAAGATCTACTGGATTAAATAACATTCCTTCCTTTGTTACAGTTCTCAAGCAATAGTAATTTATATGGGCCTTGTTGTATTGGCGAACGGAGTGGTATCGGATATGGAGGTGCGGTGGCCCCTAATAGAATTGGTTATGGTCATCCAAGGAACTTCACCGCACTATATCCAATCCTCGCCACAGGATCGTCTCCATTAGGGATTCTTTAGAGCTATATTTGGATGACCGCTGCTCACGTCGAGATTGAAGATCGGTTAGTGAGGATAACGTACCAAGGTTCAACGGAAGTTGCGTTTTAACATTTTGGATGACCTCCAGTAAATAAAAAAAGGTATTTGTTATTTATAGTATCGCCAATTTAGAATAATAATTTATTTTAATAAATAATTTAATTTCTATCCATTTTAGTCTCAAAACATTTTATTTTAAAGTTCACAATGGAATTGGAAAAGAAGGGTAAATTAAGATTTTTGGATATGTTGATGGTAAGACAAGGTAACAATATGATCACAGAATGGACAAAAAAAGAAACAAGTAGTAATATAATATTGAATTATTATTCTTGCCACCCTTTTCACATGAAATATAATGTAATAAATAATTATATTAAAAAAGCTATTAATGTAACTAATGATAGTAGGATACATATAATAAAAAATAAAAAATAAGATAATTAATATGTTCCTAAAAACTTTTTACCCAAAAAAAAAATAATTTACAAGATTTGGGAAATTAACCTTAAAAATATAAAAAATAAAACAGGAAACGAAATAGTAAATAATAAAGTAATGGATTCAATTATGTTAAAGAACTATCTGAAGATATTAAGAAATCATTTAAGGATTACGATGTTGATGAGTTCTCTCTGAGTCATAGACCCAACAATAAAATCAAAAATTATTATAGCATATTAAAGGACAAAATTGATACAAGAAATCAATCGGGATTAATATATGAAATTCCCTTTCTAAATTGTCCAGCTATGTATAGGTATGTATAGGTGAGACAAAGCAATTATTGGGTGACAGAATTTATCAACACAATAATGATTTGAAAAACAAGGAGAGGGATCCAAATAAAACGGCACTAGTACAGCATGCAACCAAAAAACAGCATATTTTTGATTTTGAAAATACAATGATTTTACATAAAAAGAATAATACATTCAAAATGAAAATACTTGAATCCATTTACACATCTGAAAATATTGATTATACAGTGAATTTCAAAACAGATACAAAAAATTTGAACCAACACTAAGCAGAGATATTAAGTAAAATTAATTTATGAATAATATAGGATAAATTTAATGTGGATAATTATAATTAGCCTTGATAGGAATTTTACTAATGAAATAAAGAGGAAAATTGACAAAAGTGTAGTTATAATAAATAATTTTAATGCTTGAACTGAGTGGAGGAAGATTTCAAGCATTGTTGTGATAAAGTTTTAACAAATGGTGACTGTGATAAATGATTTTAATTTTGGTTTTAATATGAATATTGACCTATTAGGCAATTAAACATATGTGAGATATACTAATTAACAAAAAAATATATTTTACCTATAATGTTTTTAATGTTTCATAGAAATTGTTGTTTTGGCCTGGGCAGAATAGCCTGCATGGTGTTAGAGTTTTTAAAACATATCATTCCAAAATTGTATTAAGGTAAGATAAATTATAAATAATAATGTTAAGTATTTTGAAGATCATACATGTAATAAAAGCTGTTTTGTAGCAGATTGTCCCTGAGGATGGCCGGATTGGCCGAAACGTCGGACTTTTAAGAAAAATGAAATGTTTTGAGACTAAAATGGATAGAAATTAAATTATTTATTTTAAAAAAATTTACCAGTCTCAAGAAAGTGTTTAAGATTATAACATAACATATAATAATTTATCTAATATTAAAACATATTTTAATTGAATTTATTTTAAAAAGTTATTATGATAAAAAACTTTTACCAAGAATGAATGTACATTCAAACGACCATGAAATGAATCTTTATTTTGGTAAAAAAAATTATTGGTGATGCTACAAACGATGTAGGAAAAACATCGGAATAAGGACTTAACATGGTTTGCTGATTCTTGCTAAATCTGGTGGTCCTGCGTAATTCTAATAAAATTACCACCTTGCACAACCGTTGACTTCCTTATATTGCATCTCTGACCCTTAATGGATTGTAGCAGTACAGATTTAATTACTTATTATCATAAATCTTCACGTCAAATATTATGAACATTTCGTTTATACAAAATACATTTTTTTATCTTGTTTATTTAGTGTATATTTCTGTCTCTCTTTTTTTACAGTTTGATTTATATTCAAGATTTATTTCTTTTTCTAAAATAGCTGATATAAATAAATTAACATAAACGTGTTACGATTTAGATTATTATATATTCTTCTGTATCCAATGTTCACTTCGGAAAGTAAAAATACTTTATCAAAATATCTTTGTAGATGTTTATTTACTTCTATTTATCGCTAATGAGCTTGATTAATGGAACATCTGACAAAACATTTTTATTATGTGGGTGAAGTGTTCTATATATGGTATCTTATATAAGCTGCCCTCTTCCTCGCAGAAGTGAAAAAAAAATAATAATTTTATATTTTTTTTCAAACAAATTATTGTAATAACTAATAAAGGCCTTCTATAATTACATATAATTTTTGTGAATTTCAGTTTCGTACGCCTTTTCAGTGATAAATCAACCTGATTGATTATGGCTCCCCCCTCCATTTTGATCCTAGGTATGCCCCTGAACCAATAGCTTTAGAAAAATCTGTAGCACTGCCTCAAAAAAAAATAAAGTAACGACAATCTACGGTACTATCTTTGGAATACGTCCAATATAAAATCGAACATTTTCCATTTTTTGGTGATGTGCCACAATTCCAGCAAACCAGAGATGAGTCGTTATACAAATGTAATACCGAATTAAATTAAATGATTAAAGCTAAACATCAAAATTAATTTATTTTAATACCTATAATCTAATTTAAGAACGATGTAATGATTAATAATTACTATATATGGGCCATTCTCTCATCTCTTACAAATTTCATGGTTCAGATTGCGTTTTCCAATGATTTCTTGCATGAATTGCTCCAAGGTGGGCTGCTAATAGGGTTTACAAAAAAATAACTTCGTAGAATTAATTGTAAAAGAAATCATAAGATCATAATCGACACCATTGAGAAAAGGAAGGTAGAAAATACTCAAAATTCAACAAATCCTGAATGTTATTTTTCTTTTTTGTTCAAAAATATTTTTAAAAATTGTATATAATTATAGCAATGCTTCATTACTTTAAGCAATTAATTAATTTTTTTAAAAATATATACAAGCACATATATGTAAATATTAATCTTTTTATTTACACACGATGGCAACAATTGTTCCTTAAATTATATCTTCCTTACTGTTGAGGTGTAAGGGAGATAGGAGGTTTTAGGGATTATATTATAGTGGACCATTCTATTTGACTCTCTTACTAATAGTATTTATAGATTATTTAACTCCCTTATTAACATACAAATAAACTGTGATATAACGTTATTCCAACCCCCCTTATATTCCAATATCACTGTGTTAGGGAGATGGGAGGTGAAATGACACTCAATGATTTCGCTCATATAAACACAATCACAAGGGAACTGAAGCTGGAAGTTCTGTGAAATATATATTCCTCGTTTTGTTGGAAATCTGTTACAGTGTTGCCAGCAATGTATGATATTAAAATAAAAATTCCTAATGTTGGTACGTAAATTAATAAATGTGAGGGGAGTAGGTTGTGACAATGGGACAGGTAGATTATGGATCATAACTTTTTTCTACAGTATCCTTTCTAAATACACCACTATTCCCTGTTAAACAGATTCGATACTTAGGACTCCATCTTGACAAGAGATATACTTGGAATGCCACACACAAGACTGAAACGACAAGAAACTGCTCGTAGATTCCGATTGCTACAACACTTACTTGACAAACGCTTTAAACTTCCCATTCACTACAAAAAATTAGTATACACTACGATAATCAGACCAATTTGGACATATGGAATTGAGCTCTGGGGCTCCACCAAACCATCAAATTCTTCCCGCATCCAATCGTTACAATCCAAAATCCTACGCAAAATCCTTGATGCTCCTTATTACGTCACAAATAAACTCATTCACAAAGACCTTAACATCCCATTCGTTGCAGATTTAACCCAAAACATATATGCGTCTTTTCATTTCAAATTCCTTAACCATCTTAACCCATTAATTTTTGATCTTTCATCCTTAACAATCGCTGATAATCCTCCGAGGCGTCTGAAAAGAAAATGGCCACGGGACCTTCTAATTTAAATTAATGTTTGAAGTACCACCAATGGGTGGTTCCTTCCCAAGATTTTCAAGTGTATATGAAAAATACAACATATTTACCTATTGTATTATTTTGTACAGTTGTAAATTACATTAAATAAATAATTAAAAAAAAATTTTTTTTTCTAAACAACTTATATCACAATCTATCCTAAAAACAAATATTAAAGACCTTACAGCAGGTATTGGAAAAAATAGGTTATAAATAGAATAAAATATATAATTTTTTTGCCATTAAAGTCAGCAACTTAAGTTATGGGACAGGAGAGAGAAATAGATGCTGACACTTGAAGTTTAAATTCAGGCCTATAAACCAACTGGTACTGATTAAAAATCCTTGTTGATCAAGCTAAGGTTTTCTATCAACCAGTAGATATAATTGAAGTATTGGACTTCAATTTGTATGTTTTGGTAGAATGGTCCATGTTCACTACTGCATGGTCATTCTTCGTTAACAGTATAATTGGAATCAATTGCTGTATATTACTTATTTTTGATGGAATCATACGTAATATTTGATTAATTCAATTAAATGCTTTACGAATTTTTTACCTTATAGGTTATATTTTAAGGTTAAAATATGTAGTTCAATGATAAGCTGGTATTGATTTATTACATTTCTTAATTAGTACCAATTAAATATTTATATTAAATCCAACTAAGGTCGGTGTTATAAAAATTCTTTCATATGATCGACTGATAACTAGTATGACATGAGAAATAAACCCAAATATGTAACTTGTTATGTGAAGCATAATTTGTCTTTCCTTAAAAGAAATGCGCATTCCCTATCTCGTTCTAATGAAGCAATTAATGATTCGTGACATTTTTATGAATACTGAAACGCTCTTTTATGATGATTACATATCCATTTAATTAATCCTGTATGGAAGTTAAAAATCACAAGTTGTGAAATGAAGATTTATGTTTCTGGAAGAAAAAAAAATGAGGGGGTTTGGTTTTATATTTGTAATATAAATATTAAGGATGTAATATCTCGCTCTTGAAAAGGCCATCAGAGAATCTGGAATTCAAGTGGGCGGAACAATATTCAGCAGAACTATACAGCTTCTTGCTTACCCTAAAGATATTGTCATTGGTGGATGCTCTTTCTAAGCCGCCTCTGATGGATTTATGAAATTGGCTGAATCAGCAAGAAAAATGGGGCTTGAAGTAAATGTAGAAAAGACCAAATACATAATCACAGAGGAAATCCCTAGGTCCGTTGAAAAAATCAGGATCGGAGAATATACCATACTTTATTATATCTTATACCTTATATACTTAAGACAATGTTGTGGACTCCGAAATTAAAGGGAGAGTCCTATGTGCCAACCGCTGTTGTTACAGCCTCAGTCCCTATTTTAGGGGCCGTGCCTTGTCTAAGGACACCAAAATTTATTTGTATAAAACAATTATTCGGCCAATTCTTCTGTATGGATCGGAAACGTGGACTTTCTCCAATGCGAGCGAGCACAACGTAATCTTCTTGGAGAGGAAGATTCTCCGTAAAATATTTGAAGCTGTCAAGATTGACCAGATATGGAGACGTCGAACAAACCAGGAGTTCAAAGTTTTATTTAAGGAACCAGACGTTGTACAGTTTGTGAGGCTCAGTAGATTGAGGTGGGCAAGGCATGTTGCTCGGATGGCTGAGAGTGATCTGCCAAGGAAAATGGTGACCGAGGTACTACATGGAGCAAGACCCAGAGGAAGACCGCGCTTTGAGTGACGGTGATGGTGTGAGTGGTGATGCCAGGACCATGATGGGAGTGGGGAACTGGATGGCGGCCGCTCAAGATCGTAATGATTGGTGGAGGCCAGGACTCGAGTTGTGGAGCCGAATAAATAATAATAATAATATAAATATTGATATAACAAAGATAATAATATTATTTTACTGTCCAGTATAATTTGATCAATCAAGGTGTAAGCAGATATATGATACATCAGGTGTATCAACAATCAACAAACAGGGTATATGCAATCATTGCTAATCATATGTGAACTTATAAATAAAAAAAAAAAGCAATATATCCTTGAGAGATCATAAATCCCTTCGAATAATATCCGTTATTAAATAAAAATCTCTCTACACGCTTTCACCTATTTCTCGTTTTCTTGCTCATTTTCCTATAATTTAACTATAATTATGGGAACTAAATGATACGTTTAATAAAATATAGATTTACTTTTGAGCAATGGAGCGATCCAAAATCCTTCGTAAAATCCTCAATGCTCCTTACTTTGTCACAAATAAAATCATACATAAAGACCTTAATATTCCACATATAACCGATGTAGCCCGAACTGGATATCACTCCTTCCATTATAAACTCCCTAGCCATCCAAACCCACTAGTTTCTAACCTTGCTTCCTCTTCAATTCCTGGCAATCCTCCGAGGCGCCTGAAAAGAAGATGGCCACGAGACCTTCTAATGTAAAACGTCATTATAGTGCTGCCAATGGGTAGTTTCTCTACACGCCTGTAACCCTCAAATTTAAATGAGATCAGATTTACTAAATGTATTATAATGTACAATTTTAAATAGCAATAAATAAATATTTTTAAAAAAATGTGCATTGCAGAGTATAATATGTATAATATTATCAAAATCATTATTCTCATATCAGTGTATGTTCATACAGAATATAGTGTTAATATGTTATATAGTTGATGATATAAATATTTTAATATAAGTTTCAAATGCGTTGAATCTCCGTTTTACAGCTCTTGAAGAATGGAATTTGTAAAACAAGAATTGCCAGCATGCAATTCTATAGATTTGAATTACAACGGATTAACAAGAAATTAACAGATTTTCATAAAGTAAAAAAGTTAAAAAATTTTTAACTGCTTTAGTAGTAACGAAGAGACGCCGACATAAGAAATATCGTTTTTTCGAAAATATTACTTAAATTGTTCAACATGATATATTAGTTCATATGGTACTTTTTTAAATATCACATTCACAATTTTTAAGGAATTTTTTTTTCTTTTTTGTAATAGCTAGAATGTAAGTTTGTGGAATTAAATTAAATGTAACCGATGGTCAATTTTTCTCATAAAAATAAAAACCTAAATATTCACTTAGGAGATGATGAAATATGAAAAAAACAATTTTTAGGAAACGATAACATTTTGCCATCTGAGCACTGAGATAATGACCTAAAATTTCACAATAAGTCATAATTTAAATCACTTTTTATTATTGATATAAAATATTTCTTAAGTAATGTACTATAATATATATATATATATATATATATATATATATATATATATAAGGGAATTAAAGGTCGTCTGTATTCTAAGGAACTAGTTTCTTTTTTCCGCGTGTCAATTTAGCTTGTCGTTGAATTATTTTTATTGAGATATTTCAACCACGTTTCATTGCAACCGTACGTGGAAGTCGCATGGCGCTATTGCAAGTTGGAGGCGGTCAGGACTTTTAATGTATTTGCTTCCCTTACTTGAAATGAAAGTAGTTGACCATACTTCCCAATAAGACAATTGTGAGTAAGTTTGCTCATATACGGTACAAAGGCTTATACAGGCAGGTCTGAATTTATTGAATTCCTACTTCCTAGCTATTAATTATATTCTATAATTAATTAATTATGATATGACACAATAAATAAATAGTTCCATGTTCACAACTAAATAAAAAAAAATAAAATGGATTAAATTGAGTTAAATACGATTAAATTCATGACAGATACTTTGTATCTAAGATTAATTAATTTATCATATTTTATCAATTCAATTAAATAAAATTCTGATGAAAACTTCGGATTATCAACAATTTTTACTTTTATGATATAAAATTAAGTAATTTAAAAAAGGAAATACAATAAAAAGTTTAAGGTTCAATATCAATATTATCAGTAGTAGTAGTCTTCAATCCGTGTATTGAAATCCAATCCATAAGGATAATACAATCCTACAATGATGGTCTCTATCAGGAAATGATAGAGATACATAAATATATGAGTAAATAAATAAAGTATTGTTATGGAACCCCCGGTCAGCCTTACAACAGCTGAAGAGCCCGAAAGGTATGAATATTTTTGTTTATTTTCTTTCTTTTTTTTAATATTGGCTCGATAACTCTTCTTTCTTATAATTGTTAATTTTAATACTTAGAAACATTAGTACATTACACAAAAATTATGCAGATAAATGATCTCATTAGGACTACGCTAAACAGCAAACAAATTTTCAAACCATTTGATGGACAGGGCTAGAACATAAGTAGAAACTTGTAAAAGGCAGTAAGTCCACAAATCACAAACAACGAATACAAAAAACTGTGTAACTGGATGTTAAACTAACCCATATGATACCCATAGTAGTGCCAATAAAATATTTGCACTACTATGCAAAAAATAAATCATTTAATAATTACCAATTTGTGCCTTAAGCTCTCTAAAAAAATTATGGACAGAGTTGCTAGACTTTGTACAGAACCGTCTTGGAATTTTTTTTTTAAATAATTTATTTATTGTTATTTACAACTGTATACATATATACACATCGAGTAAATTTGCTGTAAGTGATATTAAGACATGTGCAAACATGTGGAGAATCTACCCATTGATAGAACTCCAAAAACATTTGTAAAGAAAAATATCTCGAGGCCATCTTCTTTTCAGACGCCTAGGAGGATTATTAGGTAGTAAAGGAGAAGCCAGGTTAGAAACGAGTTGGTTTGGATGGTTGGGAAGTTTATTATGGAAGGATTGGTATCTTGTTCTGGCCAAATCGGCAACATACGGGACGGACATTTTTTAAAATTTTATTTATAATCTTTAAATTTTCTTGAGACTGGTTAATATTGTTTAATGGAATAAATTTTATTCTATTTCAGTCTCAAAACATTTTTTATTCCTTTATTAGTCTTACGTTTCGGCCAATTCGACCATACTCAAGGACAATCTTAATTCAATTTTAGAATCACATCATTTAAAAACCAACTTAATCCAGGCTATCCTGCCCAGGTCATTTATATTAGTCCACAAATTACCCTAATTAGTCAATTGTTCCCATTAAATTAAAAATTAAAACCTTTTATTAAAATCAACCTTCTTTGTTATAATTTATCACAAGTATTTTTATTAAGATTGTCCTTGAGTATGGCCGATTTGGCTGAAACGTCGGACTTAAAAATGTTTTGAGACTAAAAAAAGATAAAATTGATTTAATTAAACATTTTTTTTTATATTCCTTTAGTGTCGTGCAATATTAGGTGGGATAGGGGCTGTTATTCAAATAGATGCTCATAAGTTTCCCAGTTTTTTACATCCTTGAGTGAATTTAATAATTTTACAGCTAAATTGTAGTAGTGATAATATTGCACCGAATGTTACCCACATTCATCCAGGACCCTGTGGTACGAGACCTTTGTATCACAAAAGTGTTGAGAACAGTCATACTGTGATAAAGAAATTAGTACAAGAGCGCAAGAGGAGGAAAAAGGCAGTTATCTCACCCCAATTTTGGATTACTTTAATGAAAACTATGTAGAATTACTAGTCAAAATTGATGAGTCTGCCAAGTATAGGTTGGGGGAATGAAAAAATGGCGGCTGTTTCAAAGCGGTAAAAAAAACTAAATTTTCATTCGGAGCTATATCTTTAAAAGTAGGAACAACACAAAAAACCTAAGAGAACGTCATTTAAAGAAGAGTAAATTTGCTAAAACATGAGCCCTAATAGAGTTATTTACGTTAAATAGTTTCCGAGATATAGCTTTTTAAAAAGCAACATTTCACTAAAATGTTCAATGGGTTGTACTGAAAGATTAGTAGTTAATGAATTTATTTTGAAAAATTTATATCTCAAAAACCATTTGACGTAAAGATGTCTATTAGCACTTTAGTTAAAGCTAGTTTAATGAGCTATAAAGTAGTTTATGATGTTTATCTTAGTAGGAGTAACAGTTTACATGAAATTTCCTAAAATATATTCATTTATAGTTGTTCGGACAAATTTTTATTTGCCAACTTTGTCTCCATTTGTGAATATTAAAAAAACTACTACCCCTACGAAGATAAGTGTCATAAATTACTTTATAGTAAGTTAAATTTTCTTTATTTTGAGTGTTGGCAGACATATGTGCGACTTATGGATCTCGAGATATATTTTTTCAAAAGTCTAAAATTTTATACGAACAACTAGAAATTAACATTTTGTGAATTTATTTTGTCAAATATCATAAAAACAATTACGCCTACAAAGATAAATATAATTAACAATTTTGTAGTAAAATTGACTAGCTTTAATTTGAGCGCGGGCAGACATCTGTACGTCCAATGGTTTCTGAAATGAAGTTTTTCATAAATCAAACTTATTGTCCGAACAACTATAAATCAATTTATTTTAGCAAATATCATGAAAACTGCTTTTCCTACGAAGGTAAAGGTCATAAACTTCTTCATAGTCCATTAAACTAGCTTTAACTTAAGTGCTAATAGATATCTGTACGTCACATAGTTCCTGAGATATAGATTTCTCAAAATAAATTAACTTACTATAGATTACTACTAATCTGTCAGTACATTTTTAAGAAATTTTGCTTTTTAGAAAGCTATATCTCGAGAACAATTAGACGTAAATAGCTCTTTTAGGGCAAATATATCAGCAATTTTACTCTTCTTTAAATAATGTTCTCTTAGATTTTCTAGTGTTGATGGTAGTTTTTAAGATATAGAGAATGAAAAAATAATGTTTTTTTTAAGGTTTTGAAACAGCCCCCATTTTTTATTCCTCCTACCTATACTTGTCAGACTCATCAATTTTGACTAGTAAATATACATAGTTTTCATTAAAGTAATCAAAAATTGTGGTGAGATAACTGCCTTTTTTTCTTCCCGGATTTTGTACTACATGTTACGCGACGAAAGTCCCTAGTGGTGTGGAAACGGTTTAAAATGAACAGAAATTGAAAACCTGCAAAGTCATAAGTAATTACGACTCTCTCTTAGTTTGATATATTTAACTCATCATTTTTTTTTACTATTATTATTACGACTTGTTCACAAACATCCTTCAATCCTGATAATTATTCTATAATGGCTCTAATGAGAGGAATTTCTTCTGCTAGAGGAGTAAGGAAGTTCCTCATTCAAAGGCCTTGGGAAGAGCCGAGACTTGGAGGGAAGCTGGAGCTAAGACTGACTACACGAAGACAAGCCGATAGTGCTCCTCGCTCGTGTGGTCAGATAGCGATCCAGTCACGACGGTAGCGGAGCTGTGAATGGCCGGATCACATGAGGTCCTGTCACCGCTGCACACGGTAGGCCATTAATTGCCCTCCCTGCTCTCCCATCTCTGATAGTGACGGACGTTTAGCATCACTTTATCACTCCTGGGCCCCTACCTCTGTCCTCCTTGTCGCATTCGCTTATCTAGCACCTACTCAGCTTCTTATAATTGTAGGAAAGGAAAACAAAGTTCGTAGAAATGATTTCAATCGGGTTTGGCAGGGAGTCAATGTGATTTTCAAATTTAGGGTTTTTTAACAATTACAATTAAATAAATATTTTTGTTTTTATCGAAATGTAAATACAACCATGACAAAGACAGGTATAGTCTTGCGGAGAATCTGTTCAATAGCAGACTTCTCATAATGTTTCTAGAGTAGAAGGTTTCGTCATTTTCTCTTCCAACATCTTAGAGATTATCAGGTATTGAAGAGGAAGCAAGAGGAGTATTCATAATTAAGGATTGTGAGCAGCCCTATTTAAAGTCATGTTAGATGCATGAGAACTGCTACCGAATTTTCTGAGCAACTTGTTTTATAACCTTTCCTTCCAAAAAACATCATGTTATTGTTTACTTCTAAGTTTTGATTATATCAATTTATTACAACATGCCTGAAGTAGAAGTTGTGTGAAAATATGGCTCTTCAGTGCCTTGATGATCTTCTAAATTCTGAGGAAGAGAATCAAGGTGAGCTAATTGACAGCTGTCATTACATTATTATTATTGTTGCCATTCATTGCCTTATTAGTTATAAAAACATCCAGAAAAATACTTACACAATTAAAACACAAAGTACGAGCAAGTAATATGGAAAATACTACATTGCTTGTGACTACGACAACAAACACAATGATCACGAGCTCCGCTGGTCCGTTGCGTGACGTCATTCACCATTTAACAGACGTAGTAACAGACTCTCAACCATGTTACATGTTATAGAGTTTTAACATGGTAAACTAAAGATCATGAATACCCCTTAGGCTAGAAGGAGGTTACAGAGTTTATCATAGAGGGATTGATATCTGGTTCTGGCCAAATCGGCAACATATGGAACACTAAGGTTCTTATGGATGATTTTATCTGAGACAAAGTAAGGAGTATTAAGGATTTTAAGCAGAATTTTGAATTGAAAGGATTAGATGCAGGAGGAATTCGATAGTTTAGTGGAAACCCAAAGCTTGACTCCGTCCAGGATGACCTTATTTTAATCATGTAAATGAGTCTTTTGTAATTAATGTGGTGGATTACGGAGAAAGTTGTGAAATCCGATGATTAAAAGGTTTTTCCATAATCTATCAATCTTAACCGTACTTTTTTGAAGAATTGAAAGTCCGAAGACCAAATTGCCTAAAACGGCAAAGAAGCCAAAACGACACGTCAATGACCCATCAAACGAGGTGGCTGATGGAATCACCAACTTCCTCTACATCTGTCACAGCCAATTGTGCAAACCTTGCCTCAACCTATCCATCACAGTCATTCTTAAGTGCTTGTAACACGGAAAATATGTGCTGATAAGTAGTCTCTTAAACAGGACCATAACATTTTTTGTTATATGCACATCCAATAAAAAACTCATAACCGATCGCATAATGCATGTACACTTTGAGTTACAGTTCTTCGATTACTCGTCGGAGGTATGATGTAAAAACAAGAATGTCAATAAAACAAAACATTTTTACATTTCTTTCCATTGAATAAATTCTTCATGTTTTAATAATTTTGAAAATTTTATTTTTTTTTAACATTTAGTTCAATAACTAATTGTAATAGATTTATAGTTGTTCATTTAACTGCTATATTCCATTACAATTATGCGAGCCACTCAATTCACTTTTCAGCTTTATTTTATTTAGACTAGTGTAAATAAATAATATGAGCTAAGAAATATCTGTTTAATATTTCAGCAGTTAGGTTGTTATTGCTGTTAATAGTTCTATCTAGCCAAGAAGCATTAATGTTTTTAATAAATCCTAAACGTAATACTCGTAATTACTAGAAAAATAGTAAAAACCAATTCAATATGTTCCAGAAACAAGGTTGGTAGAAATATGACAAAAGGAGTTCATAGAGATGTCAATTAGTATTTTTATAAGGTCATTTTCCAACGTTTAATACATTTCTATGAATGTAATTAGTATTTTTATATGGTCATTTTCGGACATTTAATTGCAGGAATTTTAAATGTTGTATCGACTAGGTTCGGTGACTAAACAGTGGTTTTAGTAGCACATATTTACTTTAAAAATTTGATCAAAAAATAATACGGACTACGTGATTATGTAAAAATAAGTGTCGAAAAACGGCTCGGATAAAATAAAAAAAACAGTAAATGAAAAACAAAGCCCAATTTTTTAAACGGGTTTTATTAAATCGATCTTCATCATATTTCTTAATAATCGGGTTGTAGGGTAATTGTTAACAAAAAAATATTTGGGCTTTTAATCAACTGCTGTTTTTAAATATTGATGATTTCTACAACTAAATTATTATTATAGTTCATAAGTCATGTAATAAAATGACTTCGTTATTTTATTTGGAAAAAGTTTTTGACCTATTCCAATTGCCTAAACCTCACTTTGTATATTTTCACGCACTACTAAGTAGAATGTTAGTAGCCTTTGTTTGGATAATGGAACCAAGTTTATTGTCACCTACAAATGAAACAACTTTGAAAATTTATAAAAAATAAGTGGGTACTTTAAGATACTACAGTGTACTTGGAAGGCTTTATTTCAGCTTTTGTTTAATCTTAAAATAAATGGGAATTAATCTGTTGCTAAAATCTTTCTCGTTATAATAATTTTGTTGAAGGGTTTTTGGTTGCTCAGTAATTAGCTTGATTTACGTTTTGTCTTGTTACGGAAAAAACAAGGTGAGTATAAACACTAAATTCAAATTTTTTTTCAATTCAATGTGAATTGTATCTAAATTAATTTATTTTTAGAAACATTATTGTAAATTGTAGCTTTCGTAAAATCCTCAATGCTCCTTATTTTGTTACTAATAAAACCATCCATAAAGGCATAAATGTTCCTTATGTAACCGATCTAGTCCGAACCCGATATTATTCCTTCCATAATAAACTCCCTAA
>NW_027114007.1:0-2084 GCF_000696795.3 Halyomorpha halys
TTTTCAAAATCAAGTCTTTTGGGTAAATGGTCACTTAAAAAGCTCATCCATTCTTTACCCTTAATCTTATTTAGGATCTTTAAGTGTCCTTGATAGTTTCCTGGTTTATAATTCCAGTCACGTTCTATACTTAAGGCACTCATTATAGCTTTTTTTTTTTTTTGTATCCAGATGTGTAGGGGAGTTAAATTCAGAATTGTCTCCATAGCTGCTGTGGGGCATGTTCTGATTGCTCCTATCACACCTAGACACGCCATTCTTTGTACCTTTTCCAGTTTTATTTGTGAGGTTTTTACCTCTGTTTTCGGCCACCAAATTGCCGATGCGTATACCATCTGTAACTTAAACAATAGAATTTAATTCTCAGTTAATCTTGTTTTATTTTCATTATTTACAGTCCAAGTAGCTAAACAAAAGTGAATGTGCCTGGCCTTAAGTTGAAGGCGTACTTCATACATACGAAAGACAACAGAATAGTCAAAATAACATGGCTGACGAAGTAATTATTATGGAGAAATGGTCCTTATGAACACTCTTAAAAGTTTTGAACTCTGTCATTATTTTAATGGTGATGTGTTTTAATGGTGGTCTAAAAGACCTTCTGACTTATTTAGGTTTCGTTAATAATAATAGTGAACTAATAGAACCCATGAACCCACTGCTTTGTAAGAAAGAACTATTTATTAAAACAACGGTTATGCAAGGAGGATTTTTTAAGATCACGCTTAACCACCAGATTTTTCCCTATTTAAGAAAAACTATTTTATTAGGCTGGTTGGATCCCAGGAGGGCTCTGGAACCCACAGGATCGACTCACAGTAACACAACATATTTTCTACCATTTCCCGGAATCAAACACGTGTCCTTGGGGTTAGTAGCATAGAGTCTTAACTCTTAGCAACCCCACCTCCTGCTAAAGTTTCGTTAGAATATATAAATGTACTCTTTAAGATAATTTGCTACCATTACAATGCCAAAAGTTAATGTAGAAAAGAATAAATATAGCGTATAATATATTCATATTTATGCTATTTTTTTTTCTACTAGTCAAATAGCCCGAAACGTTGAACATTCAATAAATGGGGAATGAATACAATAGGAATTGTAATTATTAAGATTTCTGAATTATTTTATCGTTAAGAAATAAGAACTAATTTTATGATTTATATTAGTGAAATGGTGGCCTATTTCGAAGGAAAACATTATTATATTTTTATATAAATAGGAAGTGTAATTGACTCCGCATGATTCTGTCCAAATAGTCTCATTGAAATAAAAAAAATAATTTCTGTGCACATAAATGAGGAACCGAAATTATACTTCGGGTACGAAGTAGGTTATAGCTGGAATACCACACAAAAGTATAATGAGCCATTTTTGCTAACGCCGCTAGGCCTCATCAACTCTAACGTATTCCACTACGTCCCGAAACATTAAATGCTACATTTGCCTCGGAAACCACCGTAGTAACCATACCAAAAGGCCCACAAATATCATTTACAAACTTGCACACGTGTTTGAATAAAATTAATGGTAATCGACTAATACAGTGGTTTCCAAAGTTGGTGCCGCATTCGCTAGCATTCTCAAAATATAAAAAAAAATAAATAAATTAAAATAGCGAATATTTATATTTTTTAAGCTTGATAAGACTGCCGCGAGTTTGGGAACCGCTGCACTAACTACAAAACCTAGTAGTTACAAAACATATTACAGTAACACCGCGATTTACGTTTCTTAAACATAATGTAACCTACTAACAAGAATGTATTGCGTTACTTTTGCATTCATACTGGACGATTAACATGAAAAAAGCACATTTTTACGAACCCCATAGAACTTAAATGACAATGAAAAGACTGGAACAAACTGAAATTTTAAAATTTATTTATTGATATTTACAACTGTACATAAATACATCAAGTAAATTTGAGGAAATCATAATGGTATGGTACAAGCATGTAGAGAAACTACCCAATGATAGCACTAAAAATACATTTTTACAATATAAGGTTTCAAAGCCATTTTCTTTTCAGACGCATCGGAGGATTGTCCGGAATAAAAGAGGAAGCAAGATTAGAAAC
>NW_027114008.1:0-1310 GCF_000696795.3 Halyomorpha halys
TTTCCGAAATTTTTATTAGTCATTATTTCCTTAATTTACGAAAATTTGATTAGCCATTATTACCTTAATTTCCGAAATTTTTATTAGTCATTATTGCCTTAATTTCCTAATTTTGTCTTAATTTCGGAATAGAAATATATAATAACTATCGAAAAAAGGAGAACTTGTGATTTGATTAAATTTCATGGTAAAGTTTTGACTGATTGAGAAATCCTATTTGTTAATTATTTTCAGTTAATCTCTGTTTGATCTTTTTTATTTATATTATTAAAAATTAGTCACGCTATGATTTGTGAGATGATATAAGGTTTGATTTTATTTTTTTTCTGTTCTTCTTTTAATTTACATCTTGAATATTGTTTATTTTCTAGTCTGGTTTTGGCCGCCTACTGTGTGAAACCAGCTTGTGTTTGAAAATTTGTACTGTGTCAATTAAAGTTATTTTGGTATACTAATGCAGTTTGCATTATAGAATAATCATTCAAATTTTGAGCTATATGCGTCAAAAATTAAAGGAGATACGAAGAAGTTAAACTAAAGTATTTCGCAGTAGGTTGCCAATCCCCTTATCTTTATGGTCAAGGTTAATACCAATCAGCTGTGTTTGTTATTATCGCCAATATAAATTATTTCAATTATTAATGAAACCATTTTAATTACTAACGAGGATTTGTAGGAGGTTATCAGCTGTAATAACGAAGAATCCAAAAAGCTTGCTTAAAAAAATATCAGTAATTCTTTACTAAAATCATAAAAATATGAAAAATCAAGTCTATAAAGTAGTACTTCCGCCCAATCGAACTTATCGAAAAAGTTCACAATCACATCAGGTTCGATACTTTGTAAGGAAATACTGTTACTAGACCAACGGTTGTGCAAGCAGGTGATATGGCCAGAATCACGCTCGACTGCAAAATTTTTACCGAATAAGGGTACCCAATTTATGAGGCTGGGACCACAGGAAGGCTCCAGAACCCACAGGGTTAACGTTCTAAGAATCGCAGTTAATGCTCCTTGGTTCATAAGAATCGCAGTTAATGCTCCTTGGTTCATAAGAAATAGCCAATTGCATTGCGAATTACATATAGAGTCAGTAGAGAATCACATCAAAAAACGTAGTTCATGGTTCATGAAGTTCCACTCCCAATTGCCAACAGTTAAAGGAGCAGTGACCTACAACCTGGGAAACCCAACCTCAACCCGAAGACTGAAGCCTAGACTGCTGCAGGACATTCTTTTATAAATTTTAATAAATATAAAATTAATTCATAGTCACACTACCTTAATTTTACTTTTTATTATTACTCATT
>NW_027114008.1:3102-3420 GCF_000696795.3 Halyomorpha halys
AGGATTTTGGATTGTAACGATTGGATGCGGGAAGAATTTGATGGTTTGGTGGAGCCCCAGAGCTCAATTCCATATGTTCAAATTGGTCTTTTATTGTAGTGAATGGGAAATTTAGAGAGTTTGTCAAGTAATTGTTGTAACAATCGGAATCTACGAGCAGTTTCTTGTCGTTTCAGTCTTGTGTATGGATTCCAAGTAAGTCTCTTGTCACGATGGAGTCCTTAGTATCGAATCTGTTCAACAGGCGTTAGTGGAGTATTTAGAAAGGATACTGTAGGACAGGAGGGCAGAGGTTTACGACGGAGAGTAAAGGTGATC
>NW_027114009.1:0-1686 GCF_000696795.3 Halyomorpha halys
AACTAAATAAATTAATGCAGGCTATTCTGCCCAGGTCAATTCAACAATTTCTAATTAGTCAATTTTCACATTAAAACAAAAATTAAAATTCTGTATCACAGAAACTTTTTTGTTTAAGTTTATCACCTTTTCGGTCAAAAGTGAAACAAAAATAGTTGTAATAGTTGTAAACTATTTTTGTTTCACTTTTGACCGCAACCCTGACCATCTTCTTATATATATATTATTGTTTTTGTTGTTGTTGCTGTTGTTGTTTGTTGTTTATTATTATTATTATTATTATTAATTATATGATAAAACTATTTTCTGCTTATTAATGTTACAATTACATGATGTTTATAATGATAAAAGGTTCTTCGATTAAACTGATATTTAGAATAAAATATAACAAGAGTTTATTCTAGTGATAGATATATAATAATAGGGGAATAAACCTAACAATAATAATAGGAAAAAGGTATCAGCGTAAAGAAGTCCTTGATTGGATATGGAAGATAGCAGACAAGCAGTGGAGGGGATGTACATGACTGAGACAGTCCAAGATACTAATAACTAAACCTAAGTGGCTGCTAGGCCTAAATAAAAATGAACTTCGATTCCTAATAGGAATTCTTACAGGTCATTGCTGAAATAAAAGACATCTTAAGATTTGTGGAGTAGTTCGTGGTGAAACTTGTCAGTTATGTGGACAGGCCCCGGAAACTGCTCCACATAATTTAGAAGTTTGTGACAGGTACATGTCGTTATGGTATAGGCTTCTAGGTTATTGGATGTTCCTATTAAATTTCATTAGAAAATTAGAAAGGCTCGACATAGAGGAATAATAGCCATTATAAGAATTATTCCATTGCTCTGTCTTGGGGTTGGCAAAAATGGACAATAGACCCACCTGCCAGACACTCCCCCTCCCCATACCACATTCCTGAACCAGTAAATAAATAAAGTTTGTTTTAAAAAAAAAAATTTAAAACATATAATACTTGATAATAAAATAATTGATGCTTTATTAGTGTTCTGTTTGATATGTATTGACCTTTTAACAATTCTGGATACTATTAAGATTTTCGCCATCTGTCCCGATACCTGGCCAGGATGGAATATCTTTCGAGGAACCTTTCACAGTCTCCCTAGATATGTATACACCTGTGTTTATTTGCCACATGGGTCCCCTATCAGAGCTATTAACACTTCAGTGTTACTACAAAAACGACAGTTTTGGACGAAGGATCAGAAGCCAATTAAGCTGGTATAAACCCTTCCTAGACAACTTTCCACCCCCTCTCGGGCCTAGAGGGCTTTCTGTCACCTATGGCCAATGAGGAATTAGATTAAAAAAAAAATAAGGTAACGCCCCAAAACAGAAGTGGGAGAAAAGGGGCAGGACAACTAGACTAGGAAAAAGGGCATGGAAGAGGAAGAGCGAAGCAGGAGAAGCGGCAGAAGTAAGAAGACAGGCGAGAGAAGAGGTCCTGAGAACGGCTATGAGACCTGGACCTGGACCCCACCTCTTATGAACAGATGACACTCACGTTACTACAGGCACTCCCCAAATCATTATATTATAATTATATTATATAATTAAGCTGGTATAAACCCTTCCTAGACATGTCAAACTTTCCACCCCCTCTCGGGCCTAGAGGGCTTTCTGTCACCTATGGCCAATGAGGAATTAGATTAAAAAAAAAA
>NW_027114010.1:0-1713 GCF_000696795.3 Halyomorpha halys
ACGACTGGAGAGTCTACGTAAAAAATCAAGTCACAAACAATTTAAACAAAGAACATTTAATATTATATATATAAATAATTGACCGTATTAATTCAAATTATGAAGAAGAAGGTCAAGGATGCGGTTACAAGACAACAAAAAATAGTTAACAACTATAAATTAGCCGACATTTCACCCCATTTTGTAGAGCTTCATCAGAACTAGGAAGATAGTGTAACGAAACCTTATAGTGTAGAAATTACTGCAGTGCTACCAAAGAGTAGTTTCTCTACATGCCTTTTTTGATCTTACATCAAATTTACTAGATGTATTTTTATTTAAATACAGTTGTGAATAGCAATAAATAAATTTTAAAAAAAACTAAATTCTCATTATTATATTTATTCACTAATTGTAAATTTAAAGATTTATTATTCACTTCAAAGTCCTTTGAGTTATTATTATTTTTTCAATTTAATTTTTTTAATAATTATTATTTTATTTTTATTTTAGTAGTTGTTAATTAAATTATGAGTTTTGTCATTTGAGATCAATTCATACAGTACTTATCTAGCATAAAAATTGTGTAGCCTCTACAACGCCATAATATTCAAAACTTTAATATTTACATTTCACTTATGTATATTATTTTGGCACCGACCGATAGATGTTGTCATCTGGTCGGATCATATTTGATGTAATTTTTTTAATGAATAGAATAAAAATAAACAAAAATAATGTACTATAAATAATTAGAATTCATCAACCATATTTATTTATTTATAATCTTAATTTTTTGTTGGTAATTTTTTTAAAATAATTAATTCAAACAAAAACAAGGTTGTGATAAAAGTTTCAAGGAATAGTGTCTGATGATAAATGATTTTGATTTTGTTTTAAGTGAATATTTGACTAATTAGGTGATTAAAAATATGTGGGATATACTTATTAACAAAAAAATATCGTTTACCTAATGTTTTTAATGTTTCATAGAAATTGATGTTTTTGACCTAGGCAGAATAGCCTGCATGGAGTTAGAGTTTTTTAAATTATATAGTTTCAAAGTTGTATTAAGTAGATGTCCTTGAAGATGGCCGGATTGGCCGAAACGTCGAACTTATAAGAGAAATAAAAGGTTTTGAGACTATAATGGATAAAATTTGAATTAATTATTTTTTAAAAAAATAACCATATTTATGTTTCTCTATAACTTCTGATTTCTCCGAGGAAATCTACAGGTGGTTTTTACTTTGTGGTATTTTTTGACCTAGCTCTGGTATTATGTGCTATTTAGTTGCATATGGAATGCATATCCATACAGAAAAACAATTATTGAGCAAATAGAAAATAGGTATGGATATATAAAATTTACCCACTAATAAATAATCCACTTTTAAATAACCAATTCAAAAATAGCCATAAATAAAATTAATTTTGATTTATTTTAGTATATTTTTATATTGAATAAAAATGTCTGTTTTGTAATGAGGTGTTTATAATTAATATGAGAAGATGGTGGGGGGAGGGGTAGAGTGGGAATGCGGTCCTCAAATATACACAAATAAGTAAAAATTATTTATTTGTGCCGATGTTTCGACCTAAAATTCAGGCCGTCATCTGGCCTGAAAAACAAAAATGAGATAGCTACCCCATTTAAGAGAAAACTAAAACTAAAATAATAACAAACAAACTTGGGAATATACATGACAATATATTGAGTAGATAGTATTTTAT
>NW_027114010.1:3118-4932 GCF_000696795.3 Halyomorpha halys
GGTTTCAACTTAATTGCCTTCTTTCTTATACACAGTTATTTAATTAATTTTATAATCCCATGATAAAATCTCATTCCATTTCCTCTTTATTTTAGATGACAATAGTTAATTAAAGTTTTTTAACTTTTCCAATTCACTTATTTTTCGTTCATTCCTTTAAGATATTTATAGAGATGAAAGTTTAATTAGAATTAGTTTCTAATTATTATTTTTCAAACAATATTTATATTAATTCATCTCAGACTCTTCCCACTTGCTTAAACCTTTATTATAATGAACGTTTCGAACTTCTACAATACCAGATAATCCAAATTCAACATTTAAAGATTATCTCAACATGTAAATTATCATTGACAAACAATATAAATATAAACTAAATCAACTCTATTCTGTTATGGGTGTTTACTATTTTCTGTTCAAAAATATTACCAAATCCTTTATAGGTAATTAACATCCTTAATTCAAATTATTTATCTTTCATCTTCTCATATCACGAATTAATCCTCTGTATAATTCAGTTATTTCGTTGATAACGTTATAAAAATTAAACATTGGATGATTATGTTGATATCAAATTAAGGGTACAAATTAAAACGAAATAATAATCATAAAGTTATCAGTATGATAAATATATGAGCTAAGAAAGTGAAAGTTAACGAATTTGAAATAATAATGTTAATTAGTTATAAAGGTTTTGGTAATTTTTCAATATTTATAATGGAACACATTCATATTAAAACAGTTAAATGTGCTGTCTTTATTTTATTTATATTTATTACATTGTTTGTTAGTACTATTAATATTTTGATTATTAATTGAAATTCACAACTGCATTGAAGCTAAGAATACAAGCGATATATTGTTAAGCACATATTATGCATATGCAATTGTTATTGCAATTTGATAAGATTTGTGGAGAAATTACTCGTTGGTTTGATGGTTGATGAAAACTACCTGTTTAATTACTACTATCAGGGAGATCCAAAGCAAAAGTGGAGCTAAAAAAGCCACGCCCACAAAAGGAATGTTTACTTTGAGGTTAATACCGCCATTGTAATATAAGCTGAAACAGAAGGTAGCCAGTGATTGGCTCCTATTCTGCCACGCCCCTGAAAGGCTTATAAAGCTCGACTTTTCGGTTCAATTTATTCTGCCAGCTTACTCGCTCTATTATATTCCTTCCTCTAAGACTAATGCCTGGTTTGAGAATTTTTCTAAAGATATTGGATTATAAGGATTGGATACTAGAGAAATCCGATGGTTTAATGGAGCCCCAAAGCTATGCTCCGTTAAGTATAAATAGATCTTAGTTCAATTTTTCTAAATTGTTGAGGTTAAAACTTAGAAAAAGATGAATATAACCTATTATATATATATTTTTCTTCATTGTACAATGTTTCGGGACATTCATCCCATATTCATGCACCTTTACAATTTTGTCATATTTTCAATTTCACCATTGAAATCATGTCATCCATATATCATGGTTGAAAATGTTTTTACACTATCTTCTTAGATCTTAATGTAGTAATGTAAATCATTGGAAGCTTGTTCCGTTTGTCTAGTATAGGGGTTCCCAACCTTTTGTTGGTAGCTGAACCCTTTTGGTACTAGTTGGAAAATGGCTGAACCTTTATGGTACTATTAGGAAAAATGACAGAACCCTTTTTTTACAAGTAGAAAAATGAAAGACATTTTTTAGAAGAAGTAAATAAATAGCGGAACTTCTAAACTATCATTTTATACAAATAGAGAACCATATAACGTTTTTTTTTTTAGCAAAAGCTAAGAAAGTTTAGTATACCTACTCAAAA
>NW_027114010.1:9977-10921 GCF_000696795.3 Halyomorpha halys
GATTCTTCTAGCCATGTAAAAAGAAAACGGTCTCGAGACCTACTCTAAAAATGCTATAGGAGTTTTCCTATGGGTACATTCCCAAAAAGGACAATATTATAATAAAACTCACATCACATTTACTAGATGTATTTTTATTAAATATAAATATAAATGTAAATTTAAATAAATTAATAAAAAATATGGTATTAAGTTTAATCCAATGATTTAAAAAAATATTTTTTTGTTAATCATTTTAACATTAATGTCATAGTCATACATGGGTGCAAGGAGAAATGATTATTATTGTAATCAGCGATGCGCCAAATAAGGAAAACGCTACAATTATAACAAATGTAGCGTATATACATGGAGATAAGAGTTTTCACTGAAGTAAAGTGCTTCAAAGATTTTTATCACTTTAACAGCCACTGCTAACTTTCCCATTCCTATTTTCCCTTCACTAATATTCCTGTCGTTTTCTAGGGCCGGTTGCTAAGTGTACAACTAAGCTATGTTTAAATTTCTGATAAAAATTATTATCACTTTATATATAATGTTTTCAGTTTCATGAGACTGGTATTTATTTTTTAAATAAATCAAATAGTATCCTTGTTAAGTATCAACACTATTATATCAACAGTTAAAAGTTTCGTCCTATTCGGCCATCCTCTATCTAACAATTAACAGCTTTTATTATACATACATTTTTTACAATTTTAACTATAACATTATTATTAATAATTGAACATACCTTAAATATAAATTCACACATCACTATTTGTGTTCATTAGATTTATTTAAAAAATAAATTTATTTTGCTGACATGGGACGCTGCCGAACCTGATTACAAATTTATTGCAAAGCAAAATCCAGGTCACAAATTTCGAGAATACTGGAAATTTTTTTTTTTTTTAATTAATAATATAATTCTCTCTACATATGATGTAATTAGATACATACAT
>NW_027114010.1:11396-12314 GCF_000696795.3 Halyomorpha halys
TATATAATGTTTTCAGTTTCATGAGACTGGTATTTATTTTTTAAATAAATCAAATAGTATCCTTGTTAAGTATCAACACTATTATATCAACAGTTCTATCTAACAATTAACAGATTTTATTATACATTCATTTTTTACAATTTTAACAATAACATTATTATTAATAATTGAACATACCTTAAATATAAATTCACACATCACTATGTGTACTTATTAGATTTATTTATTTTGCTGACATGAGGCGCTCCTCGGGAGCTGATTAAACATTTATTGCAAAGCAAAATCCAGGTCACAAATTTCGAGAATACTGGAAATTTATTTTTTTTTAATAAATACAATTAATAATATAATTCTCTCTACATATGATGTAATTAGATACATACATCATCATTTCTTGTAGTCCTTACAAGTCGCAAATTTTAAGGTTTTAAATTAATAGTTAAATCAAGAAGGTTACAGGATTAGATCGAACGAAGAGTTCTACAGAAAAATCAAAGATCTGGATACCAAGATGAAAATCAGAAGGTTGATGTTCTATGGGCACATGAAGAAGAAGATGAAGTTGGAAAGATTGAATAAGAAGATCTTTAAAAAACATTTTTAGCTACATAAATGTGGGAGAATACACGAGGCAAATGAGAGAGCAATTAAAGAGACTTAAAATTTCAGATTCCGTCTAGATAGTGATACGTATAGGAAAACATTGAAAAATCTCACCAATATTGGAAAAGGAAAATGAAGGGGTACGAAGTGGTCCGAAGAAAGAAAAAAAGGATCATGAAATTGAGATGGGAAGAAAGAAAATGAAGACTCCCAAAGAAGCCTAACCATTGATATTCACGTGGTATTTAGTGGCCGATACGTGATAAAAAAAAAAATAGTTAAATGAAAAACAGCATTTTCTCAAAGAGGAATTTT
>NW_027114010.1:12364-13420 GCF_000696795.3 Halyomorpha halys
ATTAATAATATAATTCTCTCTACATATGATGTAATTAGATACATACATCATCATTTCTTGTAGTCCTTACAAGTCGCAAATTTTAAGGTTTTAAATTAATAGTTAAATCAAGAAGGTTACAGGATTAGATCGAACGAAGAGTTCTACAGAAAAATCAAAGATCTGGATACCAAGATGAAAATCAGAAGGTTGATGTTCTATGGGCACATGAAGAAGAAGATGAAGTTGGAAAGATTGAATAAGAAGATCTTTAAAAAACATTTTTAGCTACATAAATGTGGGAGAATACACGAGGCAAATGAGAGAGCAATTAAAGAGACTTAAAATTTCAGATTCCGTCTAGATAGTGATACGTATAGGAAAACATTGAAAAATCTCACCAATATTGGAAAAGGAAAATGAAGGGGTACGAAGTGGTCCGAAGAAAGAAAAAAAGGATCATGAAATTGAGATGGGAAGAAAGAAAATGAAGACTCCCAAAGAAGCCTAACCATTGATATTCACGTGGTATTTAGTGGCCGATACGTGATAAAAAAAAAAATAGTTAAATGAAAAACAGTATTTTCTCAAAGAGGAATTTTCCAAGCAGATTAAAAAAGACAGGATATTGTTGATTTAGGATTCTGTTAAAAAACAGAAATATCCGGTGAGATTCACAACTTTCACTTGGTATCCTACATATGTTCTTAAGGTTTAATAAATGGGAGATAGTACGGGTACGGTGAAATAATACTCAAATAGCAATAAACTATTTTAATTGAGCCAACGTTTCGTCCCACGTTGCAGGGCTTCGTGAGGGCTAAAAAAGATACAAACAAAAGTAAATAAAATATCAAAAGGGTATACAATGAAACGTAAAAATTAAATAAAAATTATAAAAGGTTAAAGAGAATAAATGAAAACGGGAATAATAGCATATAAAAAGAAGAAACATAAAAGAAAACACAAACTAAGAGATGGGAAAAGAATAAAATCCCTTTCGGGACCTTTTCGGCAAAAGTCAGGGCCAGAGTGAATCGTTTGTATTGGGAGGAGTGGGAATTGGCAGTAAAAGTA
>NW_027114010.1:17441-17726 GCF_000696795.3 Halyomorpha halys
AAGTTTGTTTATCTTTGAAAAGCGTATCTTGTAAGGTACTACAACATAATATATTATAGAATAAGGGTTGAATTATTAAAAAATAAATTCGGTCCAGAGGTACTGGACTCAATAATGGGAGTCTTTCACTTCCATTCGTTCCTTATAACTTTTTTTTTTTGTATTTCGTTCTTGACTAATTCTAATTTATGTATATGTTGTTACCTCGTTTTTTATTGTTACTGTATTTTACTTAGGTGAGCTCCAAGGGAAATCAACAAACACACTTTAAACAAAAACACCTAT
>NW_027114011.1:0-5440 GCF_000696795.3 Halyomorpha halys
ACTCTATGCAGATTTTGTTATTTTCACTCCAATATCGTTTTTGTTTTGTTTTTTCACTCTAATGTTGAAATCTCAGTTTGGGTATTCCGTCTGTTATTAGCTTATATAATAATTTTAAAGACTAGTATTATTATTATTTAATTTTTAAATTATTAGCTTGTATAAATGACTTCTACTTCGCCATTTAGGTATACTGTTTTGTTATTGTTTGTTGTTTGTTTTCTGGCACGACAGACCATGAAGGTCCAAGGCCTCGCGCAATGTACTAGGGAAATATATCATGTGTCTCTTGACGAGGTTTTCATAGGGTGGGTATGTCACTCCCACGCCTATTTTTGTGAGCCCCACCCATTGTCTAACAGGCCACACAAATACCTGGGGGGAGCCTGCGAGTGAATATTGTGAAATTATTTGCTGGAAAAAATCTCGGGTATAGTCGAGCTTGAACTCGCAACCTTTGGGTTGGTAGACAAGCACGTTACCATGCTGCCACCATCGGCCCCCTGTTTTGTTATTAGCTTACATAATAATCTAATAGTTTTTAGATTGTTTTTATTATTTAATCCATATTACAATTATTGTTAAATTATTTACTTTACAGGCCAACTCTATTTGAAGGCGGGTTGCCCCCATATATATATGTATGGGTAATAATATATGTATCCCAGGACAAGAATCTGGGTGTGGCAGATAATTATTATCTGTATTACAGAAACTATTGACCCAGTCCTGTGGATTCAGGAGCCCTCTGTAGTCAACCCAGCCTTATAAAGTGGATACTCTTAATTGGGTAAAAATCTGGCAGTCAAGCGCGATTCTGACCTTCTTGCACAACCACTGGTTTAGTAACAGTACTGCACCCCAGACCCTTAATGAGATAAATTAAAAAATATTGTTTGAACATACCATGTAAGTTATGCTGATTTATTATTATAAATGGGAAAGTAAACAAGTAAAATAAAAATCAGTGGATATTTGATAATATGAGTATATGTTTTTGAAAAGATAAATATCAATAATATGTAAATCAGAGAACATATACTTCTAAGAAATAAAATAATAATAATAAACAAAAAGACATAGTTTGAATGTAAAACACAACTTCTGCTGCTTAGTAATGAATAAAAATAAACAAAAAAAAAAGTCTACCACGTATTTATAATATGGAAGGACCATGAGAGAGATGTAATCCAGGCATGTGTGAAGAAGGGGAAGCCTTACAATTTTTCTTCTGGCCTAGACCAATTTACATAATCGTGCCTACAGAAGTTTCACTTCAAAAAGTATTCATTTTTTCTCATTAATTAATGATTGATTAACCAATGAATGAAAAAGCCTTAAGAACATAAATTATCTCATAATGATTTTCAAGTATATTTAATATTTTTTACCAGATTCGATTTGCGATCGAAACGTCATTTTATTAGAAATCAGGACTAGAGGAGAAATTATATACTTTATTTTTTAGTAATAAAAATAGTTTATAGGTCATGGATACACATGTAATATCAGAGCCATACACATGAATTAGAATTTTGCAAGTAAAGTTGAATGTCGATAACTTGAATCTCAGGCATACACAGAAAAATTCTGGTTATCAGATTTTTGGACTAATCGAGATTAGAGGTGAAAATTAAGGAACTTAAAATTATAAATGACCTAGTTCATATACCTTCTTTATACTACTATCCAAGTAAAAAATAGATAATTAAACAACACGAGAAGTTGGATTAAGGTACAAACTGAATTTATATTTCATTTACAATTTCAATTTACATTTCAACAGAGTTTAAAAAGTTAATACTGTACCATCATTTTTCGATTTTATAATCTTTTTAAAATTTTCTGGTGGATGATGAGGAACCCGAAGCCTGCTCATGTGAATGGGATGTGATAAGTGCATAAGCATAGCCCTCTCAGTCGTAAGGACTCTGGAACAGACATGACACTTCCATTTGTCAGGTACAGAATCTTCAAGCTCACTGATAACGAATCCATAGCGACCGTCACTAAGAAGTACTGTCTCAGCCAAAGCCTTTTTCACTTCACTGGCCTAAAAAACAAAAATAAAACGGAATGGATTAGAATAAAAAGAGAAAAGAAATATTGTAATAATAATCTACAATATATACTTAACTATTTTAACAGAAATAAAAAGAAAATCAAAACAACAAAAGTGAAAACATAAATTGACAAATACAAAACTAAAATATAACAATTCATAATTAATGCATGTCAGATTTTATGCTAATACATAAAACGGGTAAGAATATCAGAACCATCAATCATTCCGTATAGCACAGAAAAGTGTTTAAAACCTAAACCAGAAGATTAAACAAAAATACATTAGTAATATAAAAAAACAATGTTCACGAAAGTAATACTATTTCTAATAATGAAGTAAATAAATTTACAGAATTAATATGATGAAACATGTTATCTGTTAAATCTGAAAGATATATAGAGTTGACAGATAAATTTATATTTATATAAATTATAAAAGTATATGGTTTTCTGCCACCTACATGTGACTGAACTGAATCTAGGCATATGTTTTGATAAAATTGTGAAATTGTCAACAATTAACTAATAATTATTGCTAATTTCACAATTTTGTCAATACTGAAGCGTAGATTTGGTTCAGGCACATGAAGATAACAAAACACTTTGTAAAAATATCACAAGATCACTTTAATTTCCAAGAGGATAAGTTCTGTAAATACAGGACATTCAGATCCATCTGAAATTCAAAACATAAATAAGAGAAATTTGTAAGTTCTTTTAACTTTAATAACTCTGCAGACATCAGAAAAACAAAATACAATAATTTCCTTTTAACCAGTAATAATTAGAAGAAAAATATTTAAAATATGCCATTAAACTGCCCTTCATCGAGGGTAACGATACACCGAGAGTTTGGTATGACAAGTTACAAGAGCATGTGAAATGGTTTCGAAAGAAAAGTAGATACATCTTGAAGTAAATAAATTTATTCATAAATATATAAAAAGTAGGAAGAATTAGCAAATGGGGAGAAACCAATGAAGAGGTTGTTAGCTGTCAGGCTGATGAATAGGTCCATTTGTAATCGCTTTCATGAGAGTTTAGAGACCACCTTTAAGGTGACCATCTCTCATCATGGTAAGTTCAGGCATAAATGCGAAAAGAATATAAATTAGCCGAGTTCATGAATAGGCATCTCCAAGAGGGCTTGGAGACTACTGTGGCTGAAGAACTGCAATGGATAAGATCCTAAAAAGAAACTGCTGAAGTTGAAATAATTAATAATCCAAAAGGATACAAATATTCTCTTTTGATCAAGGAATTGATAAAAAAAATTTCATGTTTCTCAGAATAAGCATTAAAAAAAAAGGTTCTTTTATAACAATTATTACCATTAAATGAGACATAGATCATTAAGATATAACATATCTCAAGATTATTAACATATAAATATCGTAGATAATTAATCACTTAAGGTTGAGCTAAAAATTGCTAATTTGCTTTTTTTGAGGTTTAGTAAGGAAAAAATATCCAGGGTAGGATAAAACAACTATAAAATATTGCTCAGACAGACAAAAAATTGTATCTGATGCATATATAGTTGTGAACTACAAACTACTAACTAAACCCGGTTAATTCGGAATATTTCATTAAATAAATGAACATCAAAAATTAATTTTCAATATTAATGAGGAATAATATTATTTAAATAAGGAATAGGTTAATCCTCACAACATTTATCAATTAAAGTATGAATGAAAATCAGACCAGACAAATAAATATACATATATTTCAAGAGCATAAATAACATAAAAAAATATTAGAAACTTATGTAGAAAAAATCAAAATAATTTATGAGTATTACAGTTATATCATTGGTTATAAAAAAATTTTATATCATGGATTCAAAAAAATTTTCAGAAAGTACAACAAAAAAAAGTTATATGTTGCTTTCAATGAAGTTTTACTTAAATTACACAAATCAAAGGAAAGAATATATTTACACTGGTCATTTGTCATAAATAATGTTTACTTACCTTAAATTAAAATGTTGTCCTATTACTACTCCTTAAAGAACATGCACTTCTTAAAAATTAGATAAATAACAAAATCACTAAATTTCAAAGGAATAATAAGTATATTACATTTTTTTTTTTCAAGTATTATAAATAATATTTAAAATTAATTCCAAGTATAAAATCAAGTTTAATACCATAAAATATTAATATAAAGATAACTTCTCATATAATGAATAATAAACAAAAAAAAAAATACTCTGCATCAGTTGACAGAAAAATTTATAATTTTCCAGATACTCGATCTGTCCGGTAACTTACATGAGGAAGGAATTGAAATATTTTAAATGTCTCAGTTGTTGACTGAGGAAATTATATGGGGAGGAGATGGTTACAGAGTGTGGTCAGAAGGGAATACAAATATGTATCTTATTTTGTAAGTGCCAATATTTCGGCAAGAGTTTTAAACTTTCATCAACGCGACTAATACCAGGTAACACTATAATTAAATAATAAGTTACCTGGCATCAGCTGCCCTGAAATCCTGGCACTAATTAAATAAGTTTTACCTATTTGTGTTCTTTACTGACTGCACGTTTATCGTATATACTGAGTAAATTTGCTTAGACATTCTTGAAAGAAAAGTTGAGAGCGAATTAGTATCATAAGAAAAGGATAGTACTACAAACAAATTTAGCTCATTTATTAAAATGCTATAACAAACCATCTATTTTTTTTCAAAATGAGAAAGTAAAGTCTTAAGATCTTCAACAATCAATTACTGATTTACAAGTTATAAAAGCAGTAAAAATGATGGCACTGGTTGAATTATATAAGTTAGGCAATGAATTTATTTCAATAATTTATCTTAAAAGAAAGATCAAACTACAAGCATTATTACAAAAATATATATTTGTTTATAGATGCCAGAATCAATAGAAAACCCGGTTCTCACTTCGCAACTAGTTTGGGTCTGTTCACTTCTACAAGGCTCCACTGTTCCCTGTTCCAATATAAAAAAAAAAAATCAAGCAAAGGCTGCCATCTGTTTTGAGGTTGATCATTAAGGAGCTTTTTCTTATTACGCCCATATTTCCATTTGCCTTATCAGCTCCTCTTAAACTAGACAAAAGAGATTACTAATATGAAGCATAGTACCATGGTTCTACTCCAAGGCTTCTGTATTCAATCTGGACAAAGTAATATCCATGTACAATGGGTTTAGATAATTACCTCAGAACTCATTTTTCTCAACTGAGATGACTTGCATGTTTTTCTTTCTTATTTTAAATCTAGCATCTTTCAGTTATCAATCGTCAAACAGGTTAGTATATATTGTGGCTCACGTGTCTATATAGAATGTTTTAGCATTCTGTGATGTTTATACACAGGATTTTTTCAGCTCTTCATTTATAGTAAGA
>NW_027114012.1:0-1037 GCF_000696795.3 Halyomorpha halys
TCGTAACACTACTAGACCATATAATGCTTGTTTTGGATCCGATAATAATCATTTTTGTCTATTATTATAATAATATTTAACGTTAAAGTATATGATTAAAACAAGTTTTTTTCTTGTTTAACAGCTTTAATGACTCGTTCTGATTTAAAAAAATCCAATTTTTATTAAGTATATAGAATTGTGAATGAAAAACATTAAAACATATACAAAATAAACCATTCTGAACAATAATAATAAAAGTTTATGGGACCCAAAAGTTCGATGCCGACACCACTAACACTTCAGAACTCGTTTTAGGATACTATATCCCTTGATTAGAGGTTTCTTAACCAGATGTTTGACGATGTTCGGGTATAAGGTCCGGAAAATCGAAAATACCTTCAGAACTAAGTCACCTTAATATTTAGAATAGAATATTTAGAATACGCAATATTTAGAAGGCCTTAATATTGTAAATTCGCTCTCTTACATACATCCGTTCAAACCCAAATCAACAAGATTAATCTTCATGCAATCCTCCCACCTGTCTACCCCTCGGACGTTTACCCTATGATTTAGAGTTACTAATTACAAGCATTAGATTGCTGTAATAATATAAACTGAATTAAATTTACCTAGTGCAATCTTTGCTCAACCACTCACAGAAAATTGTAATACTTTGGCTCATAAATTTTGATAGCAAATCAGAAATGTTGTTCGGGTGTAAGGTCCGGAAAATAGAACAAACCTTCAGAACTAAGTCGTTATATCCCTTAATTTAAGGTTCCTCAACTGGATAATTGTCGATATTCGGGTGAAAGGTCCGGAAAATCGAACAAACCTTCAGAACTAACTCGTTTTAGGATACCATATCCCTTAATTTAAGGTTCCTCAACCGGATCATTGACGATGTTCGGGTGAAAGGTCCGGAAAATCGAACAAACCTTCAGAACTAAGTCGCCTTAGAAGGCCTTTATATTTGAAGTTCCCTTGATTTGAGGTTCCTTGACCTGGCGAGGAAATTAAAATGGATGAAATAATGACTCAATAAGTCAATG
>NW_027114013.1:0-3642 GCF_000696795.3 Halyomorpha halys
TATATATACACACACACACATATATACACGAACGATTATTCAATTATGTTCAGAATCGCATTTTTATGACTGTCGCATAAGCCTGAAAAATTGTTCTTCTGAAATTGAGATTATTTTTTAGCCTGTTTCAATATTTACATCGATAAAATACATGGCTAATTTTTTTTTCACAAGTACACGAGTTCGAATCCGGCTGGGCAGAAAATATTTTTTTGTTACACTGAAGCCGTGAGTCAACTCCTTTGGGTTATGGAGCCCTCCTGGGTTCCACCCATCCTCTTAAATTAGGTACCTTTAATTGGATAAAAATCTGGCGGTCGAGCGATTCTGACCAAATCACCTCCTTGCACAACCGTTGGTTTAGTAACAGTACTTCTTTACAAAATACTGAACCCCTGGCCCTTCATGGGTGTAGCAGTACAGAATTTATTTTTTAAATATTTTATACAACCTCTAATGCTTGAATAATGAGGCTTCCGGGGGAAACCTATCCTGGACTTTAGGTCGGGCTTGAACGAAACGAGATCTAACAATTTGCATTGTAAATATCATAAAAATGAGGAAGAAGAAACATGATCTTTAACATAATATTTAGTACTTAATCGTCATATACATACACTCTTTTAAAAAAAGAGCTTCGAAATTGAACTTTTTTAAATAATTTAAATTCCAACTTCGTAAAGACCTGATGTCCACCTTTCCCTCATTAACCCATCATCTCTTTTCGATAACTCTTTTTCAGCTGTTGATCTGAGATGGACTGTCCCTGGTCTGCATTTTTAGTCATATTTTTTCAGCCCTAATATTTACGGAACTGGTATTTGAGATACATAAAAGTTTTATTTTAGATGGATCTCTCTCGTATTAAAGCAATCTGTTGGATGGAAGTAGAACAAATAAAGCATTCTAGAAGGACTTGGTCTGTTGGTTTCCAATACTCGATTTTGGTAACCGTTGGGAATACAGATGGCATGGACGTAGTTCCTATCTATGTCCATCTTCGTAGGAGTTCTTTTCCTATCAAGTCCACCACTACATTTTTGCAAAACAAGTACTAAAAAGATAAATACGAATAATAACTGAAAATACTAATTATAATTAGTATTAAACTTTGAGTAAAACAGTTTATCCTAATTTGTTTAATTATTTAAAAATCAAATTATTCAATCAAATCAATATAGTTATTTTTTTTTCAATATATTTCACAATAACTGTTATTGAATAGTTTTTATTTTGAAATTGAGGGATACTAACTGTTCTAAAAGAATTATAATTTAAAATATTATTCGAAAAAGTTTGAACAGTCGTAAAAAAAAGTACTCTTTAAAATAATTCGAGTTTTCTATTTTGAAGAAATAAAAAAATTAATGTTTAAATTAGGTTCTAATTCATGAAATATACCAATGAATATGTAGCTGTTTATGATATAATACAGTATGATGCCAGTTTACAAGAAATTAACATTTAGTTTTAACATAAGTACATAAATATTTTAAAGTTATTTTATTATATGTAAGTCCAAGACACCGGATGGGATAAGATGTAAAATTAAAAATTTATTGCGCGAATGCAATAATAAATATTTTTATTACTTAAAAAACTATTTTGAATATAATTAAATTTTAATCCTTAGTTGATTACCTATAAATACTTCACTTATATTTAAAACATCTATAAATTAACACTAGATAATTTGTATTAAATAAATTAAAATAAATTGTATTGACTTAACTGACAGGAGGACGCTATGCACATAGGATTACTGATTTCAGTGAAACGTTTTTGGTCAAAAAATATTAGACACGTGTAGAGTTATTTATAATGTGCCCTAGGAGCTGAAAATAAAATATTTTAAATAACTTTTTAATTCAAATAGAAAAATTTCGAATCGATCTGCATATGTTTAATGATTATTACATACCAGTCAAATTGGTTTTTGTGTGAAATAATTACTAAAACGAAAAGTCGTTTTTTTTTTTGTTTTTTTTAAAGTGGACCATATATACACACATATATATATTTTAAATCAAGTCAGATTCATTCTTAACGTCTTTTTAAACCCTTAAATACGAAGTTTCACCAAAAAATTACATAGGCGGTTGCAAGTCATGATTATATTCATATAATTG
The DNA here is from genome assembly GCF_000696795.3 of Halyomorpha halys. NCBI lineage: Eukaryota > Metazoa > Arthropoda > Insecta > Hemiptera > Pentatomidae > Halyomorpha > Halyomorpha halys. The sequence continues at coordinate 2,130 of NW_027114013.1, forward strand.
ATTATATTTTGTCATATTTATAATCTATTAATTTTATATGGAAACTATACCTAAGTATATAATTTTTCTTCAATATTGCAAATGGTTTAAACATAACAAATGTTGATATCAAATTTACTATAATTATAAATAAGACAAAATATTAGTTTTATCAATTATATCGATCAGGGATAGTAGGAAAAGGATAATGTAATCCTGGAGGTGTCGAAAGAACCCCGAAACTTTAAAAAAAATAATAAAAAATAAAGACAATAAATAGTGAGAATACATTTCACAAGAATTAATAAATTAAGATAAAGGAGAAAGATGTTTCCCTTATGCTGGTTGACCAGACTAGCTACAAAAGATCAACGGCACATCCTATTTGGATGTGAGAAGGAAAGAGAAGGAGAATTAAAAGTAACACCTGAAGAATACTTCTTAGTTTTATAAATTTATGTCTATCTTTATTGTTCTTTTTTTCTACTAATCTATGTAAATTTATTTTTATATTTTATAAGTTAGATTAACACGACTTAATAAGTTAATCTTGTACAAATTGAAATATCATCTGATTTTTGACCATATAGGATTTGATGACAAATCATGACGGTCATATACGTAATAAAAGTAAATATATTAAGTAAATAGTCTTATTTGTACAAAGTGTAATTTAAATTATTTTGGAATAAAAACTAATAACTATTTTCCGGCACATAACTTTTACAGTTATTTTTCCTTGATAATAATAGGTTCTTATGGTTTTACTCTCCCGTTATTGGTCCTGTAATTAAAACATAACGTTTATCATAAATTAGATTACTTAAACTTTGGAATGTTTTCTACATAATAATATATTAATGCAAAATAAATACTAATAGGAGAATAGAGTTCGGAAATAAGTTGACCCAGCGGAGATGGTGATTGTTAATCTAGTAGTTAGGGGAGCATTCTCCAGAGCAAACTTTGAACATTGGAATCCAAACCCAGCTCTATCTCTCTCCTTCTCTCTTCCTCAGTTTGTTTGGAAGCTTGTAATTGTTTCAATTAAATTAACTTCTACAAAACAAGTTTTCAATTAGTTGGCTTATATTGTTTAACTCCAAAGTGATTTTTATTTTGTCCCTAGTATATTTGAACTTGAATGATTAAGAGGAAGAATGTTCAGTGCTTTTCTGTTGTCATGTTTCATCACATAGGACCTGTGAGGAAGACTGAAGACTGTGAAGACTGACACATCAGTGGAATCTTTATAATTAGTTTATACTAAAAGTTAAATCAGAACCCAACAAAAGAAGTTGAAATAGTTTAATGTCTGAAGTTGAAACATACTTCATGGATCCAAGTTCAAGAAATCCAAATATTTGAAATCGATTCACACTGTAAGTTTTCTTTCTAAATTACTGTTGATTCAGCATAAGCTTTAAAAAAAAAAACACCTAATCATAAGTTTTAAAACCCATTCACAAGCCAGGCTGACAAGCCTATATAATACATTATTCCTGCTGACGCTTACTGTTAAATGAGATATCTA
>NW_027114014.1:0-6756 GCF_000696795.3 Halyomorpha halys
AATTGGTAAACTGGTAAACACACAAACAGCCTTTGGAAAGGAATCCAATTATAATAATAGTTTTTTAGGACTCAATTTATAATCAATTAATTAATTTATTTTTGGATAATTGCCTTCAGCGATTATCCTGGCATCCCAAGTAAATCAGCTACTAGTACATAGCACACTGTACCCAGGTAAAGTCTGTCACCACTTCTAATTCCTCCTTCTTTCTTCCAACTTGCAGGATCTTATTGTTGAAAAAAAAATTATTCAAGTATTAAATACCAGGATCTTTTGACATCAGAAAAAGTGGAGAATGAAGTATCTCTGGTGAGTCCTTTTGAACTAATTTTAATTAGTGGATGATTAGTTGTGGATATTACTTTTATTTGATACATTTCACTTAAAAATTTAAATTTTAAATTATACATTAATACCATTTATTTTTGATTATCTTTTTATTTTTGGCCATTCTCCTGAGAAAACCAAAAATTTGATGTCCTGAATGTTTTCTAAGCGACAAAATGATTTTCTACTTGAACATTTTTCTTTTTTTTTTTTTTTTCTTTTATGATATATCTGTAAAAGCCTTGTATAGTAAGAAATGGAATCTAAGGTATGTAATTGTATTCAAATAGACAGAAAAAAACAAATTAATAAAAAACTGAAAAAAAATCTTAAACACCTCGTAGTTGAGATTTATTCTCTATTATTTTTTTTTGTTTCTAAACATGTTTACGTTTTTATTTCAATGCCTTAATATTGATGGTCTTATATGTACAGGATGTGTCATCGGCATACTACATAAACTAAAATTTTTATTTTGTGACATTTAGTCACAAGAGTTTTGCTCAAAATGTAAAAACAATTATTTAAATTAGATCATTAATTATTTATTTTCAAGAAAAACCCCCTTGACCATTAACTTCTTTTGCCCACCTTATTTTAAGGGACTTCTCCCAATTATAAGATATTCATTATTGATTAGCCTATTTTCTTGTAAATTGCCTATCTATTTGTCTGTTATTTACATATTCGACTGTCGATTGTTAGTAACGTTTATTTTATATCCTATTTTATTCTATATTTTAAATAAGAAGTATTAATTATATAATTACCCAACCAAAACCTACGTAAAATATTTCAATTTGACATCTCAGATCTCTTTTAGATTACCATAAATCGACGTTCAGAAAAATCCAAAATGTTAGAAATCTATTATAAAAAATTATTTAATATGTAATATATTTAATATTTAATATGTAAATATGTAATTTACATTTAATATGTAAATATGTAATTTACATTTAATAAGTAAATATGTAATTTACATTTAATATGTAAATATGTATTGCTTGGTAACTCAATAAATTATTTAATATAATGAATAAATTTAAATTTAATCTTTTAAAACAAGATGGAAGGAGCTAGTATGAATATTGTGCTCAGCAGAGTAGAGGAATTCCGTAATAGAGGGATTGGAGCAGATCCGTATTTTCATTGTCCCTCCTTCAAATACAATAGGCTCTTCTTATTTTTAGGTTTTTGATATAAATCAAATCATTCCCCTTTCTATTAATAACGCTATTTGACAAAAGCTCAGGAGGATTCGTTTAATTAAATTCTCGTTCCAACATTTAAAAACAAAAAATTATTATTTTGATACTATTTATTCATATAATTACAGCTCTATTGATTGAATTTATTATAGACCTTTATAGTTGCACAAGTATTTATAAAGATTAGAAAGAATCAATAAAATATAACGATGGAAGAAAAATTATTCTTTTTTTTTTCAAGGAATTAATTTTTGTTTTTTTGTTAAACAAAAAATATTTTTACATAGCAAAAATTAATACCTATAATATAATATACTATTGTATACACACATATAGAACACTATAAAATGTAGAAAGCGATAAAGCTAAGAATCGAAACACATCTAAAGTGTTTCGATCAATTTATCTTGACCATTGCTGTCCTGGGACTACTATGTAGCAATAGACAGTTTTACCACTGAAAGTAGAGAAGTAATTTACAGTTTGATCCAATTTACTACAGGATGTTGATTCTCTCCATGTTCTATATACGACATTACCTTTTAGGTATATACTCGACAGCTTAAAAAAAAAAAAAAAATGGACGGCGTTAGTTAGAATGAAAACCAATATATGTCTATGAATGTCCACAACTTGTTTCATGGATTGATAGTATCTCTTTCAGTCGAGCCAGTTCCTGATTAAAGTCCATGTTTGGAGCTCCATACATTATTCACAGTAGAATGGCAGGTACATTAGAATCCAGAATAAAACCTAAATTGAGCCCATGCTTGGTACAAGAACCAATATAGGCCGGACAATTAAAAAGGAAGAAAAAATAAAACATGGTACAAGAATTATCTCTGTGAGAAAACGGAATACTTACCGGCTACATTCCAGATCTAAATTTAATCGTATTAGTGGATTATATACTAAGAGCAGGGCTGCTAAACCTTTTTATAACCCGTGTCACCCGTGTCCCGAATTGAAGCGTGCCACACGCCTTCTCTCTATATACCCTGCAACTTATATTTATTTTAATATACTAACTATCAGCCGATGCATAGAATAAAATCATTAAAAAAAAACAAAAAAAAAAAAACCTGTCTTACCTATTTTACATCATATTAATTAATGAACAATTCAGAATTACATTCTAATTAATTTGCAAATTTTATATCCAAAATTTATAGTCCTGTAAGTCATGATAATAATGCTAAATCGGAAGAAATATAATTTCTTAATAACAATAATAATACAAGTTAACTATAAACCTTCTATTTACGACGCAGGAACTCAAAAATGTTTTAAATGCCGTAAAGAGATCTTCACGCGATCCGGATAACATCGGCTACGCCATTATTCAAAATCCTCCTTGTGACACTCTAAATTGGCTTCTCCATTTCTATAACTGCATATGGTTCTTTGGGGAATCCCCAATGACCTAACGACATTCCGTGGAAATTTCACTATCAAAAAACCGGGAAATATTAACAATCACCAAATATTTTTCTAACTAGTTGTCTATGTAAAATCATATAACGGATGGTAAACAACTATGGATAATAAAAAGAATGGCCGATTTAAGCTTTTTTTTCTTGACTTTGCAAAGGATGGTCCACAATAGATCATTTTTGATTAGAGACTGAAGTCGAGAACGATTGCAGTATTCTACAGTATAAACCAATATTAATATTTATATTGCAAAGTAAAATGAAATCAATTTAAAAGAGTATAATTGTTTATAAGTAGTTGATGAAAAGAATTATCTTGTAATTGTTACTATTCTACAGTGTTCTCGATCAGTCGAACTGGCACCATGTCACTCCAAATAATGTCTATTTTCATTTGTGACCAAGGTTTGCACAAAAACGTGTCTTGTACGATTTCAAATTTTTTCCTCAAGTTTCTTAATTCATATTATCTTGAATTCTATCCCTGAGTGAAGACTCAATTCTTGAAGCGTTTGAGGACAGGAGATGGGAGGGTCCAAATTGTGCCCTCGGGTCTCCATATTGGACAATGTTCCTTCCCATAAAGTTTTCTTATGCAGGATTCTAGTCACGTCTCTGCTCTGCTCACACATTACGGTAGCCCAATATAAATCACCCTAACTAGTTTGCGAGTCCCACCCACCACCGAAGGTACTTATTGGAATCATAGGGTCATGCCGGAAAAAATAATTGATATATGATCATTTAGTGATTACTTTTGTGTTTCAGTATTGTAACCCATTTTTCTGATGACAGTGACAAAATTTAACTTCTTCATATCAATCACCATAACATCCAAGAGAGATTTATTGCCCGAAGATTATTAGACTGCACTAGAGCTGAAATACGGACACCAGTTATTAGCAATAATTCTTACAGTAATTATGTCATCTTCAGTTCCTCTAACAACCTTTACCTTATCTGTAATTATATTAATATTATAGTTTAATAATCACTAATGAAGTATTAACTAAACAACCTAAATATCACAGAATATGATTTTGTAAATTAGAATAAAATAAAAAAAATGTTTATTTGGAAACTGAAAATCTTAATTTTATAGACAATTAAAGCAGAATTAAAAAAAAAATCGATTTTATCAAGTTTACTTCTTTAAGCTACTTATAACCCTAATAAATAAAAATACTATAATAGTACATTTACTGTAAGATTTAATATATTATCTCTTATTTCATTTATTTTTTGTTATAGTGGAGGAGAGAGATTAAAAAATTCTTTTTTTTTAATAATCTCATAATATAACATTATTTAATATTTTTATAAATAAATAATTTAATTTCTATCTATTTTTGTCTCAACACATTTTATTTTTCTCATAAGTCCGACATTTCGGCCAATCCGGCCATCCTAAGGGACAATCTTAATACAATTTTGGAATTATATGATTTAAAAATTCAACTCCATGCAGGCTATTCTTGTTGTTAACTCAACAAAGCTTGTTGTGATAAAGTTTTAACAAATTGTGACTGTGATAAATGATTTTAATTTTGGTTTTTATGTGAATATTGACTAATTAGAAACTGTTGTTTTGACCTGGGCAGAATAGCTTGCATGAAGTTGAGTTTTTAAATCATATAGTTCCAAAATTGTATTAAGATTGTCCCTGAGGATGGCCGGATTGGCCGAAACGTCGGACTTATAAGAAAAACAAAGTGTGTTGAGGATGGATATAAATTAAATTATTTATTTAAAAAAATTAACCAGTCTCAATAAAGTGTTTTAAGATTATAAATTATTTAATATATCTAACAAATCTGTACTGGACCCTTTAGCAGACTACAGATGTAGAACTCTTATCACAGGTCTCTCAAACTAGTCTAATATCACTTTTAAGGACTTAAAAACAATCTTTATAAATAGGAATTTCAAATACAACTTTCCTCATGGGTAATAGTTTCATTGCTCCTAGAGATATTACTACTCTAATAATTTTCATCAGGCCTTATTTAATAGTTTTAGGGGAAAAAATGAAAATAAAATACTCAAAAAATTTTTGTAGGAAAACTTACAAATTTTTGAAAACATTTACCTTTTTATTAAAAAAAAAGTATGGAAAATACAAACAATAAAGCTTATTTCATATAAATTTTAAAATTTCCGTAAGTTCATTAAGGGAAAAAAACTGAGGCATATATGGAGTGGAAATGAGTTATGACGACTCAATTAGAAACAAAGTTATTAATTCCTTTTTTTACTCCACTAAAACCCCAATGAGTTTTACAATTTAATAAATAAAAAAAACCTAAAGATCGATTAGGATTTACTCAAGCAATCTTCAAAACCATTTATTAAAAAACGTCCATCTTGCAAATATGTAAATCATAGTTAGCGTTTTCAGGTAACTTTATGAATATCTCACCCATATCTTCCTAATTAATTTAAAATTTCGTAAAATTTCTCTAATAGTATTAGTATAGTATTACTATAGTATATTTATGGTAGTACCATAGTATTACTCTAATAGTATTAGTAATAGTTTAATAGTATTGGAGAATGGAGTGTATTAGGAAACTACAAACTGTATATAGTGCATTTGGAAACTACAAACTGAATATAGTGTATTTGGAAACTACAAACTGTATATAGTGTATCTTCCTAAGTAACTTATTCGAAGGAAGAGTATTCTGAAAAACATTACTTAAGTAGTGTATGAAAAGAAAGGAAACATTGAATTAAATGTTTAAATTTATGATAAAGGATCTCATTCAGTTTTTCCTTTAGTTTTCTATTTTTTTTTCTTTTCTGGTTGGATACTAATGGATAACTAGACGTTTCATTGTTGTATCCTATTTTTTAGCTTATTTAAGGTTACTTACATAAGAAACATCTTATCCACATGATGATATCTAAAGTTCTTAGTCACCTTTAATAAGCTAATAATATAAATCATGAACCATACTGTCTAGTGGTAACCAATCTAAATTTAAAAAAAAAATAATATCTCTATCCATGGGTAGCTTATAAAAAAAAAAAGTTAGTACGGTGTGAGTAAGAAAACTAAAATTCACAGCATTTCATCGAGCATTGTAGTGACTGTATTATGAAATTCAAATTACTTATTTCTTTAATTAACTTAATAAGGAGTCCATATTCCCTCAATTATTCTTATTATTATTGTATATTATTAAGATGTATACTAAGCCAAATGAATCAGTCAAGTAAGTAGTACTGAAAAAGTCAAATTTAAAATATATTGAGTCAAAAAAGTAACTTATGTTTAAAAAAAAATTTAGAAATTCTTCTTCGTTTTTCCCTTAAATTTAGAACCATGTTTCATGTTTTTCTCATGAATTCTACTTCTATAAATATAACATATCAGATCAATATTTCATCATTTATTTTATACCGAAATTTCTATGGGCTACTGGGAGAGTGAGTCCAGGATGAAAAACACCCGCAAGATAATATTTTCATTATCTTTTATTGTGCAATCCATCTAGAAGGAAAGCTCAGATTAAGTCAGTGACTTAAATAGTTCAAGCGAACAAGAACGGGGCTTAGTTAAACCTTCAAATTTCAATAAAAAATAAAACGAGGATGTTTGCTTTCAAAAATGATGAGATCTTTTTTCAGCAGTGAAAAACTCTCTTCACTAGATCTGAAATGAAATCATGTATATATATATATATATTATCATCTGAAAACAAATTGAAGATATTCCACTCATGAACAGTGTAGGGGCTATAGTCTTTTTTTTTACAAAAAAGGAGAAATAAGAGAGA
>NW_027114014.1:9931-16563 GCF_000696795.3 Halyomorpha halys
CAGTGTTGCCCACGCAGTGTTGCCATCTCACAAACAGTGCCTTTAAATTTAAACAAATTGCTTCAGATAACTTAAGCCATATTGTTGTCCGTAATTGGGCTTAAGCCCTTTTGAATCCCCAACTGGAAAAGCGATTTATCCTAAAGATTACCTTGTTTTCTTGAGAGAATGAAAGTAGTTCAAACATTAGTTAATTATTAGTCTTATAGTCTTAAACAGTTTATAGTTAGGGTGCTTTAAACTTAATTATTCCTTTATTTGCATTTGATACATTTTTCGCTACATTAGGTATGTTACAAAATTTTTATAGTTATTATAAACAGGATATATCATTGGTATATTTTATTATCAATGATTTTATAAGTATCTATCGACAGAGCTAAAGCATGATCCTGTTAAACCCTTTATTACAAAACTCAAAGAGAACCATAAATGAAGGGCCGCCCAACCAAAGGTCTTGCCACAATGGGGTGCGCTGAGAGTTCGGAATGCGTATGTGACCGATCACTAGGATTTTATATATTTTATTGTTAACTTTATAGTTAAAAAAAAAAATCAAATTTTCATACTAGGATAAAAGAGAGTGAATAAATTAAAGTCTAAATGACACTTATGCTGGTTTTAGCCATAATTGAGGTGGATATTAAAATTACTATAATACAAAATGAATTTTACTTAAGGTGGAAAGATATAAATAAGGAAAGTGGGATACAAGTGTGGCATACCTCAATATATGTAACAAGTACTTGTGGCACGCCTTACAATGTCTTTCTTGCTCTTCTGCTATGGTGGGAGGCCATAGCATCAACGAACCTAGTCTTGTAGTTTTACTAAACCCTTGCATCCTATTAACCTAATCTTGCCTAATATGTGAGCTGTAGTGGTTCACATTATGCTTTTATTTTATATGAAACTAAAAGACCGAACCTTTAACTCAGTTCTAATTGTTTTTATTGTGTGAGGCCCGGTTGTACCAGTCGCACCTATGATCTTGTGCCTAGTTTGAAGTGCAATAATTAATTATTCATAATTAATTAACAATTAAAATCAGCAATAGCCAGAGGTGTAACAAGTGCTGATGCCCGAAACAAAATCTTGAATGGTCCCCCTTCGTCTCAAGGAGAGGAGGGTTAATAAGTTAACTGATATTTCCATTTTTTTTTCTTTTCAGAAATATTTCTCGCTCGCAGTTAATAATAAACCTTTGATTGCACCCCTAGCTCTCCAATCCCACAGCCCTCGTAGAATGGTGTCGTAATTTGAGGATTAAAATAAATCCCTTCAAATCACCTTCACTCTTCGTCATGAACCTACCGATTGCCCTACAGTCTCCTTTAATAATGTTGATGTTACCCTTGTCGAACAGATCCGCTAACTTGGACTACATCTGGACAAACGACTAACCTGGAATCCTCGCACAAGACTGAAAAGACAGGAAACTGCACCTCGATTTCGACTATTACACCACTTACTGGACAAACGGTCTAAACTTCCAATTCATTACAAAATACTGATCTACATGACTGTAATAAGGTCAGTCTGGACATACGGAGTTGAGCTTTGGGGCTCCACTAAACCTTTGAATTCCTCTCATATTCAATCCTTACCATCCAAAATCCTTCGTAAAATCCACAGTGATTCTTACTTTGTCACAAATAAAATCATAATGTTCCATACGTAACCGATCTTGCTCGAACCAGATATCATTCCTTGCATTATAAATCCCCTAACCACCCAAACCCATTAGATTTTAGCCTTGTTTCCTCTTCCATTTCTGACAATGCTCTGAGGTGCCCGAAAAGAAAATGGCCACGAGACCTGCTAATGTAAAACGTCACTAGAGTGCTACCAATGGGTAGTTTCCCTACACGCCTGTATCATTCCATTATAACTGATATCAAATTTACTAAATGTATTATAATGTACAATTGTAAATAGCACTAAATAAATAAATAAAAAAAAAATATTTCTAAGAAAAAAAAATCCTTGATAATCAGGGGCCTTCTGGCATATCCCGTTCCTACGCCTCTACGTTGAACTGACAATTCGTAAAAAAATAGTAAAATTTCAATATCGTGTCAATCATTGATTAGTTAAATATTTCGTAGATACACAGGTACATTTATAAATGCAATTTTAAATTTATCAGATAAACTCAAGCTCGATCAATACCGATAAACCTAAATACATAAAATAATCTAAAAACCGATAACATAAAAGAGGGTCATTGATTGTATGCCATAAAAAAAAATTATTAATTTAATGCAATTTATTTTTTTTTCAAGAAGATACTAGTTGTAATAACTAATAAAGCACTGAGTCAATTACAAAATAATTTTCTTAAAGTATTTGGTTTCATTCCCCTTATCCATGCTGAAATGTTACAAACTGATTGACTTTGTCTTGCACCCCCTCTAGTTTTGATCTTGGGTACGCCCTTGATTGGTTTCGTTGTACATCTCACATCAAAAGTCTTAAAAACATCAAATGAATAGGTGAAGTATATGACTGCAAGATATTATACCAGTATTGGAGAAATGTTGTATGATTTGTTATTCACTGCTACCTACTACTAAGTGACTTGTGGATGGATTTTATATTTTTACACTTCCAATAATATTTCTACTTTTTTTTTTGTTATTTTTTATCTTTTTAATATTTCCTCTCATAAATTAATATATGACTATTAAATAAATAAAATTGTATCCTTATTAAGTCTCAACATTCTTTATTATATCAATAGTCTAACGTTTTAGCCAATTCGGCAATCCTCAAGGACAATCTTAAATATAAATCCACACCTCACATCTAAATAAAAAAAACATGTTTTACAGGCTATTATGCCCAGGTCATCTATTTCAAGTCAAAATTACTCTATTTTTTTTTAAACCTTCATTGATTTTAAAAACTTTAATTTTAGATTAAAACTACACTATCCACCATTAGATATAATTGGGTTTTGTTTATCTAATAGTGGATAATGTAGTTTTAATCTAAAATTAAAGTTATAACAATTAATGAAGGTTTAAAAAAATAGGTTGAATTTGATGACCTGAACAAAATAGCCTTGGAGGATTGTCCTTGAGGATGGCCAAATTGGCCGAAACGTTGGACTATTGATATAATAAAGAATGTTGAGACTTAATAAAGATACCATTTGATTTATTTAATAGGTAAATACTAGTCTCAATAATTTGAATATTATTTTTATATATTTATATATTATATTAATATATGACCTTCATTAACATGAATGATCATAGAATATAAATATAATCTTAATTGAATGGACAGCTTATTATCATAAAAATATATCCCTGATGCTCCTTTATCGAGAAAAACTTCTCTGCAATTTTTCATACTAGGAAATAAATACTCATTTTTTTTAGTACCCACGTTTGGAACATTCTATCGTATCAGTTCTTCATCTGTTTGCTGAATCATGAAAAGATTATATGAAATATTGCAGAAGGTATAAACATTCTACCCCCATTGTTTAGATAACTTTCCTATCGATAGGCTTTAACAATCATCTCTCAACATTTATCGCTCTCTTCCCCGGGTAGTATGTTATCTGATCTTATGATATTATGTTCTTGTCGATTTCTCGTTCTTTTCTAGCTCTTTGTTCTGTTTGGCTTATGTTTTCACCGATTAAATATAGGTTATAATTCAGTTGCTTTAATACCAATTACGTAGGTGATATGACAAATTAAATTTGATTTTTTTATATCTACATAAAAATTATATTACACATTTCTCTGGCTTTACAGATCAGTTTGAACAGATGTTACCCACCGAATAAAAATATACGTTTACGTGAAGTTTGAAGTATCTTGTCAAACGAATTCTGAATATATTAACTGTTATCATGGGCAGAACAGATACATTAGAATTTTAACAATTAAATGTTAAATATTAAAAAGTTGAATTAATATAAATAAAGTGAAGATTATATTGTTATTTTCATCATAAAAAATAAAATATATATGATTTATTTGTAAAAGAAATAATTTATTTCATAAATCAAAATTAAGAATTATTTACTACTTATAAATAATTCTTTTGAAATATTGGATTATTATGCGTATTTATTTATTATTATTATTATTATATCCGTATTTTGTAGGTAAAAAACATGTATTTAAAAAGATTTTTTATATATATATGTCGGTTATTAGTGAATAATATTTTGGAGGTGTTACGGCTCTGAATTTTTAGTTTTAATATTTCAATGCGAACTAATGTGCAATTATTTCGTAACTTGTTTCCCACATTTTTCTAAAAGATTACCCAAAACATTAGTTATTCAGATTGCAAATTGAAATTTCAAAACATATTTCTGAAAATTAAATGACCTTTTATCAATAATTCTTTGATACTTCCATTATATCTTAAAAAAGTTTTTGTATATTAAAAACTGAGAAGTTTAAGTTAGAGAGTAATAACAACAAAATAAAATACAATAATAAAAGACTTGTATATAAAAAAGTTTGTAATTGCACTAAATGAAAAATGTTCTGGGAAACAGGAGATTCTGTATTAACAATGAATCCATCTCCTAAGTAACACGTATAATATTTAGAATAATGTTCTAAAATCTAAATAATTAATTAAATAATGTGAAATTAAAACTTTATTTTGTCAACATCCTATAATTCAACTTCCGTTCGCACAACGAATCAATACTTAAACAAAATCTTATTTACTTGAGTCCCCTCATGGTATCGAGGATAAGTCTCCATGTATGATATGTTTTTTAATTGAATTCAGCTGAAAAACATTTTGACATTTCAATTGACTATTCCTATAAAGTGAACTTGTTTTACTGATAAATATAACCAAGGTAATAATAAATTTAAAACTAGAATAATTTTGGATAGTGAAATAGGAAAAATCAATCAATAAATCTATTGCTACAAAACTTGGAATAGGTAATATTCAGTATATCAAGTATGATAGATTTTATTTATTGTGTTCTATAATGACTATGTTGATTTTAATTTTATGTAATTATTCCTATTTAGTTTTAAGTTTATGAAATGGCATACGGTTACATCCCATTCTTATTTACTCCGAATAATTCCTGGAATCTGAAAAAAAGGGAAAGTGAAATATTTGAAGAAGTAAATTTGAGTAAAGTAAGTTTTTAATTTAAAATTAAGTTTTTTTTTAATACTATAAAATTGATGGCTACTAGTTTATTAACATGTTATATTTTTCATAAATAAATTTTTTTGTCAGACGTACAAATCTTTTATATTAAATTTCTCACTAATTTATATTATCGATTTTGGCTCTCCTTTAGGATTTGTAAGATATATGTCAACACAAATATATTAATTTTAAATAAATAAATTATTAATTAATATGGACGAGGGTTAACCCCATCACTAATTTTCTACCAGTTCTATTTTATTTTTAGTACTATTAAGTAATCCATGGTTTCCCATTTCATCGCTGAACTTTCGAAATTTATTTTATTCAATAACTTAAAATTATAAGTATATCGATTTGAGCAATACATTCGTGAGTTATGAAGTGTCTATAATGCGAAATATGACGGGTTGTTCAGTAAATAATGTAAAATGACCTCCCTCACGAAATCATTGTTATTGTTGAGCATGTAATGCTCAACGTGACAACTTAGCGTTTTTACTTGTTAAGAAAATACAATTTTAACTACATCTAACTAAATATTTTTCTTAATATATTAAAATTGTTTAAACCTGAAGAAAGATAGAAGTACTTTTGAAATATGTGTAATCCATTTATCTCTGCTGATACTATTTTCTACTTCCCGGGCAGTTGAAGTGCTCTGATAGAACCAGAGTAGGCTAATGATCTTACTAGCTTTACGTTTAAAGATCATGTCAGTTAGCTTGGGCTTTATTTCAAAAATTATATTTATTAAATGAGTTTTATAATATATCATTTTAATATTAATTAACATTCAATGGATTTTAATATTAAGTAAACAATATACTACAAAAAATTTAATGTAAATGTGTGTATTTTGGGTAAAACACATTAAATTTAATATTTGGCTCAAATCCCTTAAAATGGGAAATGAATGAAATTTAAAATGGAAAGATATAAAATTTTGGTATAATGCTATAAGTTTTCAAACAAGGCAATGATGCTAATATGAAATCAGAAAAAAAATATATATGGAAAAGGACACATAACTGAACGACAGGACAGCACGAAAGTAGTGTCGAAAATTCCGTTCTGGAGATTTGTGCTTAAGAGGAGAACAAACAGTGAGAAATTGATCGGACCATTTTAAATGCAATACTGTGGTAAAATCAACGGCAATTATCAAGGGACAATTTGAGAAGTATTCGATCCAGTGAAATCAACTGTGTACTCGACACCAGAAAAAAGCATGAGTGACAAGGTATGAGTACATTACACATAGGTACATAATCGATGCGAATGCAAATAATGGTTGCGTGTCTGCATGTTATATACACTATAAGTGTATATATTTATACACTATAAGTGTATATTTCGGGACCTGATCGTACCTTACTACAGGTATCCCAAATGTATGTTGGAATATTAAATTATTTGGTGTGGAAAAAGGGGTGGTAAATTGTGAAACCTCCTGCTCATTAATCAACATATAT
>NW_027114014.1:16613-26305 GCF_000696795.3 Halyomorpha halys
TTCTCTTAAGATCAAGCAAAATCCCTGAGGTGGGAATTGAGTAGGTGTTCGTTTAAATAATTATTTGATTATATGACCTAAGAGCAAATCATGAGGTCTCATATATTAGGAAAATAGTTCCTTATCTGGAGCCTTGGTTGGAAGTCTCGCTGCCGTGGTTACTTCAAGCCACGATATATAGGAAGGTGGCTTCGCAGTCGCGGGGTCTTCAGGGTCTTCCGGTGTCCGCGGCAAGGGGGGGGGATCAGAAAATGAGATTTCAACACCGACTTTATACAAACTCAAAAAAATTACGCGAAAATTGGATTATGCAAATCCGACAATAAGTCTGCTTTAATTAGTAAATGTAGAGTCTTTTGGAAACAAAATTTTAACAAATGATGAAAAATGAATAACATATGGCATTTTCGTCCACAACAAAAAATAACTTTTTAAGGATTAACTCTCAAATATCAAAATTACAATCATTCTGAAATAAGGTTTTAAGAACCGTGGTAGATGTCCATTGGTTTATAAAATATAATTAATATAATTAAAATCAATAGATGAATTAATAACAAGTCGTTTTAGAAAATTCAATCTCCAGTTAACAGTAGTCAAAACTGCAGTTGCTTGACGTGAGAAATGCAACTTCATTTCTCAGGCTATTTTTTAATCAACATATGAAACAACATTTTTCAGCTCGATAAGGGAATACGCACCACTTACTAAAATTAATCATGAACACCTAGTAAATCTTAGATGGTGCAATTCAAGGATACTACCTTCGAAGAAAAGGACTAATAAAAACATTCGAGAGTAAATCTTTCAATTCTATGATAAAGACAGTTTTTTTTTAAAAACTTTGTATTTTTGACTAACTCACCGTAGTGAGAAAGTTCTGTAAGTTATATCTCAGCATCATTTATTTAGTACATACATTTTTTTTTTCATATAGACGTATAAAACAAAATACATCGACATTTTCTATAAATATATTTCTAATTGATTTGATTACTCTTGTACATAAAAATAAAAGGAAACATATTATATGTAACAATAAACCAAATGTCGGGACCACCACAAAAAAGGACAGTCCAGCAAAGTAATTTCTGGTGCATGATTAGTTTCGGTCACATTTTGTGAAATGAATACAAGTAGAAATGAGATCCCCACTATGAAAGATAATCCCTAATTGAATTTCATTAACTTTCAAATCCCACCTTTGTAATTCAAGAAGAAGGAAATAATAGTTTGACGGAGAATAACAGGAGGATAATGAAAGATACCACTTCAATTTTTTTTCTACTGAACCTTGCACCCACCAGTCGGAAAGTATACTTCTCTTTCCCATCTTGCTATTTCCCCACCCCATTATTACATACTCAGAAACACTAAACTTTTGACGTCATCAATGCTATAATGAGGAAAGTCACCAATTTTGCTGGTATGAACGAAAAATGATTTCTATTTTACTAATATGTAAGTGATTTATGACACATTGTTTTTAGAAACTCTACATACTAAAAAGAGCTAAACGATATAAAAAATCAAGACAGTGAAGCATTAAAGGATCAAGAAAAGGTTTTCAAAAATAATCATCACGGTTGAAATCTGTTCTTGTTCGAGGAGAGTTCATTGCCCGTAAATAAGGGGAGAAGGAAATATGAACTTCAGAACTTCAATGTTCAGGTTTCTGGCGAAACTTCAACCTGAAGTATGCATGGAACTTAAAAGTAGAATGTAGGACTTAGATGTTTCAAAGTTTGATCTAAATAAAATATGGATAACGAGAAAATTCTCAACTGATGCTACCTTCTTGAGTTTAGAGTAGAAAAAAATGTTCTACCTTAACTTAGTCATTATGTTCCAATTCATTAACTTTTCAAAATTATTTTATTAATAATATGAAATTTATGTATAAATGTAGCAGAGCTATAGACCAGAGATAGATGATTTGCCCAACAACTGATTAAATTAGCTAATTTCTTTGAATTAAGAATGAATTGGATTTATGAAATGGATAGCTTTGTTAACTGAATAAATGCCCGTATTGATACGAACAACTTTATTTATTGAAATCATGCATCATAATATTTTTAAATGATGTACTATTTTGTAGTTATGAGTTAATAAACGCAGTTAAGCAAGATCATGTCTTCCACCACATCGTACATCTTTCCTTATTGCAATTTTGCGGAAAATATATGTCTGTTGAAAATTCTACTCAGCAATATTTTTACACAGCATTCTACGTATATCTTGACTTTGATCTCTAGTTTACAACTTTAGATGAATATTTCTTGTATACATTTTAATTTTTCCTTTTTCGAAGGAAGAGTTTGTCAATGTCGCTCTCTTTCCGGTAAGCGTTCATGCAGCACATATGAAGCCATTAGGATGTAATATATATAAATTAATTCTTATTAATCGTGTGCCATTATTAATTATTCCAATTCCACCAATCATTACCATCATTTCTCTGTCTTCTTTTAAAAGTAAAAGTATTTAAATATCAATAAGTTGATTGAATATAAATTACATGTTCTTTCCAGGAAGGTTTGGTAGAAGCCATTAAAAAAAATTTTAATATTTTTCTGTAACTGAATGTAAACACGTTGACGAAACATAGGTCATATTAAATTGATAAGAATCTGTAGACGCATCGGCAATTGTTCATTTAATAAAAAAAAAGAAAATAAAAAAAATAAATAAGCTGAAAATTGAGAATCGAACGCCGTAGCTCCTCAACGAGGAAAGGAAGAGCATTCCATCGAGCTAATCGATATAGTCTAAATTAAGATAGGGTCGAGAAAATCGAAGGGTTTAATGGATACAAAAACCTAAGGATCAATGGTTCCGCTCGATAAAAGAGTAAGTTTACGATCATGCTCGATATAGTTAAGTCTCTGAGAGGGTTACAGTCATATATTAGTGTAAAAGCATCTCTTATTTTTAAAACACATGAGAATCGGAATCTGTAGACAACAATCCTTCTTCCTAAACCTCAAGTTCTATCTCTCTAACGATTAAATAATATGAGGCTCGTTTGTTTGTTTTGGCATTTGTTACATAGTTGAGTCCGATATTCCTCAAGATAATAATGCCAAGAGTCATGTTTACTACATTTCTTTCATTCTTCATACTCCTAAAAATCTGGTACCTTCCAGAGTATATTTAAAGCTGATATTATCATATCATCATATATCGTCACAATCCCATTCTTATCCTAAAAAGGTATCCAGAAACTAACAAGTACACCAAAATTAATGAACCAAAAATGTATGCATGTAACGTTCACTCTCCAACTCACGCTCTGTCAGCTTTTCCAATCTCCAGACAAATTCCAGTATTTCGACTTCCTGCTTGGCAAAGGAATACCATGTGTTAACGCCATAATATAATTACCTTGTAAATATTATTTGAGTTTTATTAGTGTTTAATTTAGTTACATATATTTGTATTTGTATTGTTTTATTTAGATATAGTTTTTTTTCGGCCAAGACTCCCATTGGAGTCCTATAAAAAAAAATATATATATGTAATTATATTTGTTTGTAATAATGAGTAATAGAGACAGTTGCTAGACAGTAGGCGGATGATTGTTGCTAAGGCGTCACCCTAGCAACGGACCGACCATCTTAGTTTTTTATGGCAGTTCCGACTAATTAGTGGCTCTAGTAGCGTCTTTAGGCAGCCCTGTCTGCGTTTGGTTGATGTTATTTTATTAGACATTTTTTGAATGTTTTAGTCGTCATTACAGTTCAAAACCAGACCTTTTCTGTGTTTCGACTTCAATATGTGTTCCGGCTAATTAGTGGCCCTGGTAGCATCATTAGCAGCCCTGTCTGCGTTTGGTTGATATTATTTTATTTGACATTTTTTGAGTGTACTCGTCAACAGTACGGAACCAGACCACTTCTGTGTTTCGATTTTAATATGAGTTCCAATTAATTTAGTAATTAGTGGCCAACCCCTGAACCCAAGGAACTTATGTAACCGGCCCTGTCTGCGTTCATTTTGTTGGCTCTCCTAATACAATACGACTGTTGGATATTTGGACCATCGATGACCCAGACCTACATATCTCGGCAGCACTCTTCCTCTGACCTATCGGAGTGGAGCAACCTTTCGTCATACAGTATTTATTTTATATATGTATTTCTTTTTTTGTGTAAATTAGTTTTATTGTCATTTTCATACTTTATCGAACTATTTTATTTTTATCTGAAAGGCCTTTTTATTTTTACTTGTATATTTTGTTTATGTTAGTTTTTAGTTTTTTAAATGTTTAAATTGGCCAAATAAATGTTTAATCCGAGCCAGTTTGTTTTGTGTTGATTTTAAAGCCTTCCAACAAAAAGACATAGTCGATTTGAGGTGGCTTTAACACCATAGAAGTCAAATAAAAAAAAAAAAAAACATGTCCACAGTTAAAAATATTCACGTCTCCCATTCTGTCTGGATTTCTTCCTATAATACTATAATAATACATACTATGATATTAATCAGGCCTTTTATCAAAATGTCATTCATCATTCGCATCCTTTAGAACAGGCGTGGACAACAAGTCAATCAACAAGGCCAATTTTGGTCGATCGTCGTTTGCTCGAAGCGTCTGTGGTGGAATTTCGTGTATCATGGACTTTGAAGTGATTGTAGAAGACAAAACTTCCTAGCAATAGTTTAATGCATTTTGGAAATTCCTAGAATTCTGACAGCATGGCACTGTTCTAGATTTCTGACAACCTGACACTGTCCTAGAATTTTGACATATCCGCCCATTCTGAAGAATGCAATTTGACTTCTGTGTTACGGTCACCGGTCGCAGCGCGTGAACCTAACAGTTACGACTCGACTCATCAAACAACACTGTCTATGGTTCATCACGAGAGACAACAATTTAGGAATGGTCCAGAATATGGTGGAACGTCCGGGCGGAAACATGAATCTGCTACAGAGATGTATTAACCCGTCTTCGGATAGGCCATACCCACAGTCATCTCATGAAGGAGGGAGGATGCACCGATGTGTCGCTGCTGCTGAAGCGATCTCGCTGTTGGGCACACTCTTACTGGGTTGCTCTGGAGTCACACCGATACTCTTCATGTGTACGGGAAATGATCAGAGAAGACCCCACAACAGTAATTTGACCAGTACGTCAGTTCTAGTTGTGTTTGTGAGTTGTAAATTGTAATAGTTAATATGTAATTATAATATGTAAATGTAATTGTAATTGTAATTGTAAATTTCTCACTTTGTAATTTCAACTGTGATGCAACATGCCAATTGTAATCTAATTTGTAAATCCAGTGTAAATGGTCCCAGTGGTCAAAACACTAAATAAAATAAAAAAAAAGAACACTGTCAGTTAGTATGAATATTTGGTATTGGCATATGGTAGTTTCTTTTCTTTTCTATTAACAGTATTATTATTAATCAACATTATTTATCTTTGGAGACCACGTTGAGTTTCATTTTTTTTTTCTGTTTAAAGTACAAGTAGCTTTTCTTTGTTTTAAATTCAATTGATGTTCTTACCTATATATTTACTTGATGAGCGAAGATTCCCAGTAACTGATATATCGTAACTTTAACATAATTCTTGTAAATTTCAATATATCTGTATTATATTTTAATAAGCTTGACAGTGATGTGGTGAGAGGGATGCGCAGAGATCTCAATGGGCTCTGCTCTATCTCTCATAAGTATCGAGTGTATTGTATGCAGGAGTATAAATCCGACTAGTGATTATTTTATTTATTCATTTTATCATGTACATAGTTTGATTATGTTTATTTTCTTTATCCTTCTCCTTCTATATATTTAGAGAGAGAGATTTTATTTATTTTTATGTAATTATTTTTATTCTTATGTTATTTTATTTTTGTATGAATGTAATCAGTTATCACTATTACTTATTGTCCAACAGCTTTGTAGTATATTGTAGTATTTATCAATAAATAAAATTAAAACTTGAATATGCTTGAATTGCTGTCCCCAATCGTAATATGCAGCATTGTTATCATTTCTCTCAATGTATCGGAGATAATTACCACAGCTCAGGGGATTTTGAATTTTCTAGGAAAATATTTAAATCAAAATTTATTCTTTAAATTGTCATATTTCTTTTTATTCTAGTATACACTCGAACATGAGTAGTAAACCGAAAAATTCGAAAACTTATCACTTCAATGAAGAATGGATCTCGATTATTTTTTTACAATGGTGAATAATAAATGTTGTTGTTTAATATTCGTTGGAATGCACCTTATACTGAAAGTGTATAAACATAGTATGCATTTCAAGCTTCTTTTCTTCTTTTCTTTTCTTTTCTTAGACTACGCCTATGACAAGTCGATCGCGACACACTTTTAAGATAAAAAGTAGATCTTATATACAGAAAGGTTGGCCACCCCGGCTTTAGAACAATCCCCGTCATCTCCATCCAGCTCTGTAATCCACTTCGAAGGCTGAAAATCGACTTTCAAAACCAGTGAAAAGGCTGAAGTCTTCCAGAGTTCTATTTTGCCATCCATATGCGAAGAGTGCATGGTATCTTCAATTCCTTTATTCAAGCTTAAATCTTTAGGTGTACTTTTCGCCATCATTAATCTAGATTTTGATAGTAATTGTTACATTTAACGCGTCCTGCTAAACTCCTTCTGAAAATTATATATTCAGGGCACTTCGTATGGGAACAAATATAGGTTTAAGTCCATTTGGAATGGTTTGATGTATTACTTTTATTATTGGAAATCGGTGTGATCAATTTACCAATTTATCTCACTCACCCCTTTCTGTCTGTGGCTGAACCTTAACTTACAGTCATCAATCTTAGGAGACAGTTTTCTTGTCCGATTTTTTTCCCTTGTATTGCAATATTTTTATTTAAAGATTTTTAGCACGACTGGCATTCATAAATTATCAGTTGCATTATGTTCCACTGGTTTTTCTAAGAAGTGGATATTAAAATTATCTGTAAACGTTTCTAGGAAGGAGTGCTCTAAAATTAATTATTTTTTAAAAATATTTATTTATTGCTATTTACAACTGTACATTATAATACATATAGTAAATCTGATCTAAGTTAAAAAATTAATTCTCACTGTGAATTTATTTTTATCAAAAAATTGTTTGAAACAAAAATGTTTAAGGCCAAGTTTTCTAGGAAAATATCACAACAAATATTAATTATAATTAATGTAAACATTATAAATATATTTGATATATTGTTCATGAGAAAGTTAATACATTTATGATAATGATAATATTTTTGTCAAAATTTAACTCCAAAACTTATCTTTTTAACACCTTTGAGTGTGTTTTCGTTTCACTTTTAGGTAGATACTTGTAAGTTCTTAAGCTCTATTTAATAATTTATTATAGAAAGTTTGTATACTATTTAGGAACTACAATAATGGTTTATTGATTCATTTCTTCATTTATGTATATTTTTCCTTAGCTTTTCTATTTAAAAGACTTTCTGGTGTATTTTATTGCAATAAAAATGATTTTGTACGATGCAATATTAATTGTTTCGCTAATATATTTACATGTAAATTTTTAAATTTGCCTAAAATTTCGTTTACTTTATACGAGTCAAATTTTCTTATCGGTATCAAGGTTTCGTCAATGATCCAGGCATTAACTGACATGAATAACGCATAACATAATAAAATCGAATCAAAGATTGAACCTCGCAAACGAACACCTTAATAAAACTCCCACGCACTATTCCATGTATAATATATATGTACTTTTTAATGAGATTACATAACTGCAAAGAATAGCTCCTAAGTATTTCAAAACTACATGGAGAGCCTGTGAGCCTCATCAGTTGTCATTCCAGGACTTATCGCCTAGCTTATCATCTCATTGAATGTTCACCTAATTGATGTAGCGTTATATCCTAGAGAAGGTTCCATGGAAAAACACATATTTCATA
Organism: Halyomorpha halys; assembly: GCF_000696795.3. Taxonomy (NCBI): domain Eukaryota; kingdom Metazoa; phylum Arthropoda; class Insecta; order Hemiptera; family Pentatomidae; genus Halyomorpha; species Halyomorpha halys. Next base: position 24,541 of record NW_027114014.1, read on the forward strand.
TCTCTTTATGACAAAATTATGGAATAAAACGTTGATTTAATATTTCTGGAAATACTTTTTTAACCTATGAGCGGGCTATCTCAGAGAGTAAGTCTCAGCACTTTGATCTCCATACCAAGGTTCCTTATCAGGGTGAAAGATACAGTTAGAGCGCGTGATATAACATCAATTCTTTGTTATCTACTGAACCTTATATCTTTTATGAGTTGTTTTGGTACAGGCGCACACATAAAAAACACACATATATGGCGCTGTCCCGGCTGATGCTCAAAATTGGATCATCCAGGCACTACGGTAGTTTATTGAAATCAGGTGTGGTCACATCCATTCTGCTCTACGCGGCCGCTATATGCAAAGGCGCATTTAATTCAGTGGTTAACATAAGACCAATGGTGTTCATCTATCGCTGGAGCACCATGCGATCTGTTCGTTTCTTGCAGTTTCATACGAAGCGGTGTTTGGTGGCCAGGATGCCACCCATATAAACGATCGCCAAAGTGAGGTCGCAAGCCTCTAATAGTAAAGAACCTTTTCCCAGGATTCAGAAAAGGGAGGAGACAATCGAAAAGTGGCCAAAACGGTGGAACGAATGATGGACCCACAGATTTATTCCTCATATTCGACGGTTGGTGGATAGTTGAGGTTAAATACTACCTCACCCAGTTGCTTTGGTGGTACCAGTGCTTTTGGACATGGTGGTTTTAGAGTCAACCAGAATAGGTTCAAACTGGACGTTACAGCGCAGTCCCAGTGTATCCAGCAGTAGAAAAAAGCGATGATTAGGGGTTATTCTGTCCCTGCTTCCAGGAAAACAGAAACGAGTTCAATCAGGTCTGGGGATCAGCACCGACTAACGGCAACATAGTGATAATAATGATACACTCCCAGGAGTGCTGGATGTCGGGTCGACGACTGACAGCAAATATTCTCCTGCAACTGAGGTAGGGAGAGAAGGAAAGGTAAGCTCGGAGGTAGCCTGGCGGAGGGTGAGAAATAGGCGTAGGGAGGTGTTTTAGTGGATGAAAATCCCACAGACATATAGGTAAGGTCATTTGAAGATTTTAGAAAAAGATCACACACATACACATGTGGGTGATACATAGAACTTGACTGGTATGCTAATACAAATATTTAATGGCAGTATTACAGTAACATTAAACTTAAAGAAAAATTAGAGCTGAATTCAAAAGTAGTAATGAAATCCTCTGTGATGTGTATACTTCTAACATTCCACAAACAACAGACACAATATTGTACTACTTTTCACGGATACTAATCTAACCATAGCTTCTCACAACGTACAGGCTTATCCAAATTTATTATAAAATTGATTAAATAAGTTAAGAACAAAAAGTAAAACTATAAAATCGAATCAGATTACACTTACACTTAACCGCTTAGACAGCTCTAACTACTAAATTAAACTAAAATACAGAAACGCCACCACAATGTATTTGTTGTATTATTGACTGGCCCTCAAGATTATATAATTATTTCTTTTATATAAATAAGTAAGAAATAATAATAACATGAAAGTAAGATTACTTTAAAATATAATACCTTAATAGATAATTAAGTAGATTATATATATAACTTAAATATGGCGAAAGCAAAAAAGCAAAGAAGGAATAAGATCTGACAAGCTTGAACTGCTGTAAAATACTAACTTAATCGTGTTCGACATATCTCTATATATATGCTCCATCAGCTGATTTCCTCAGTCAGCTGACATCTAAGTAACAGCTGACTCAGGCCGTAAATATAT
>NW_027114014.1:26465-36570 GCF_000696795.3 Halyomorpha halys
TATCTTAATATATGTGTAAATATATAGAATATACATTGAATTTCCTCATTAGAGAAATATCAAAGGATATTCAAATGTTCCCGGAATTAAGTCAATCGATCTTCATCTTCCTTTTCCAGGAAACCCATTAATTGTTCCATTATGACTCTTCAAGCGGCAATTAACTCATAGAGAAAATACATATTTAGCCCTTACCTCAGTAGAGGAAATCGGTATTTTAGTTTGATACTTAATGTGTGTCTATCTATATCGTATCTTCATATTTTAGTGCTCGAAAAACTCAAAAAAGATTTTATCCTACCGATATTCCAGATTTATTTCCATGCACTGGTCGGATCCAACCCGCCTTGTTGGAAGTAGCTCAATAAAATAACTTAATTATGATGACTATAACGAGCATATCTAAATATCTTAATATGGTAATATTTTCGAATAGCCCTAAGAGTATAAGTTTAAAAAGTTTTGACGTACGATTTTCCTCCCATTATCTATTCTTTTAGTTACTGATAGTGAAGATGATTAGAGAGAAAATCCAGTGAGTAGGCCTATCTCTCCTCCCTAACTTCGGCATAATAAATAGCTATAAATAAGTTCCTGCAAGAAACTTATCGTTTTCCCTATCCAAAAGGCCTGACTATTTTTAATTAGGAGCATTAACCTAACTTTGATTTGATGGGATTTATTATAATTCTCCAATTACGACACCATTCATTGAGGGCTGTGAAATGGGATTGGAGAGTTTAGGATGAAATTAAAGGGTTATTATTAACTGCTTTTCCAATGGTTTTAAACCACAATGGTTCCTATTCATCCCTCTATTCTCAGTCCGCTGGTGTTCCTCAAGGTAGTATTCTTGGTCCCATCCTCTACACCGTCAATACCGCTGACATTCCAACCAATCCTAACACTATCCTCACCACGTATGCCGATGATACATGTGTGCTCGCTGTTAATAGTAACCCATTAATTGTATCCCAAAATTTCCAATCCCATATCACAGCCCTCGAAGATTGGTGTCGTAATTAGAGGAATAAGATAAATTCCAACAAATCCCATCAAATCACCTTTACCCTTCGTCGTTAACCCGACTCCCCTACAGTTTCATTTAATGATGTTACTTAATAATAATTAAGGGGTGGGCCCTGTCGAACAGATCCGCTACCTTGGACTACATTTGGACAAGCGATTAACCTGGAATCCTCACACCAGACTGAAAAGACAGGAAACTGCACGTCGATTTCGACTATTACAGCACTTACTAGACAAACGGTCCAAACTTCCAACACATTAAAAAAGACTGATCTACATGACTGTAATAAGGCCAATCTGCACATATGGAGTTGAGCTTTGGGGCTCCACTAAACCTTCGAATTCCTCTCGTATTCAATCCTTACAATCCAAAATCCTTCGTAAAATCCTCAATGCTCCTTACTTTGTCACAAATAAAATCATACATAAAGACCTTAATGTTCCCTATGTAACCGATCTAGCCAGAACCAGATATCACTCCTTCCATTATAAACTCTCTAACCACTCAAACCCCTTAGTTTCTAATCTTGCATCCTCTTCCATTCCTGACAATCCTCCGAGGCGCCTGAAAAGAAGATGGCCACGAGACCACCTAATGTAAAATGTCATTAGAGTGCTATCAATGGGTAGTTTCTCTACACACCTGTAACACTCCAATTTAATTTAGATCAGATTTACTAAATGTATTATATTGTACAGTTGTAAATAGCAATAAATAAATATTAAAGAAAAAATTATTAACTGCGAGCACACATGTGTGATCGGCATACGTGGTGAAAATAGTGTTAGAATCGGTTGGGATGTCAGCTGTGTAGACAGTGTGGAGGATGGGGCCGAGGATACCTCCTTGAGGATCACCCGCGGCCTGAGAATAGGGGGATGAATAGGAACCATCGTGGTTTACTTGGAATAATCTATTAATTAGAAAAGAACGAATGATGATAAAGTATGTACGAGGTAGGAATTTACGAAATTTGTAAAGGTGAAACATTCAATCAAAAGCCTGTTCTACATCGAAAAACTCCCGAGAAGTACATTCCGCGCTCCAAAAAAGGTAACATGGAAAGGGCGAGTTGAAATGATAATCGAGATTGATTGGATTGCATCAGTTGAATTGGAAGGAATAAGGGAATAGGATAAGAATGCAAGAACCAGCATGGGAAATATTGAATTATACACATAAACAACAAAAAAGTGCACCAAAGAACTTTCAATTACAACCCTAAGTCGACTAGTTTTATGTAGATTGGTGGATTCGTGTTGAATTTATAGCTATTTTTAACATTTTTGAAGACCAGGAAGACGAAATTACTAACAAAATTTTTTTTTGTTGATATAAAAATTCGTATCAAAGGGTTTTTAGAGAAGAGGATAACGAATATACATTATTTCCTCCCAAGAATACAACACTATAAAGAAGCCGTGACGCAATTGGGAAGTGGTCTCGGCTTTTACCATTTGAATCAGATATTTTCCTCTTTTCTCCTTTAGTTATTCATAAAATTCTTCAGTATTTTGTATTTTGTTCTATTGTTTATTATTGTTAACATTGAGAACTGTTTACTTTTTTTAAATAAATAAAATCAAATCTACTTTAGGGAAAGATTGTTTTTTTTTTAATTCATAATTTAAGCTCTTAAGAAAATTAAGTTTTACGTCGAAGCGCCGAGTTTATTCAAAATTTGTGAAACCGTTTTGGAAAAATTCTAAAAAATGTTAAAAATCGATATTATCAAATGTCACTTCATTTCTATTCAAAAATTACTGCCATATTTCAGGGATATACCCGCTGTGAATATGTGATTTCAGTTTCATACGTCATTTCGTTTTTGAGCTAAGCCAGTGTGATCGGCTTTGTGAATCTTGGTTATTTGGACTCAAGAGACCTCATATTGCATATTTCCTTCTAAAAATCGAATTTGAAACGAAGCGCTATCGAAATCTCCTGTAATATCGAAATATGTAGAATAAATAGTAAGATTTATTCCACATATAGGTTAATAAAGGTATAGATGGCTTAAAGTATAATTATAGATTGCAGTTTAACATGCTTAATTATTACGCACCAATAAATTAAAGATCAAAATATGATGAGTACTTGCGTTAAACAAAAAACCTTCCGTTAATTTCTGATACCATGTGTGTCTGGAAAAATCAATTATTTTTTTATAGTAATAAAACTAATAAACCGATTTAATAATAATAATATGAATAATATTTAGTTATAATAAATAATATTAAAATCATTTATAATGAACTGAAAAGAGGATCATTAAGATGACACCTCGTTTCAACCACCGTGTTGCAAGATATCATTTTTTTTTTCTTACTTGGAGAATTTTTTCATGACGTAGAAAATAATGTATTCCCTAATTATCTTTTAAGCTAATTTTTTTTTATATTATCAAAGCTGAATGACACACTGCTCAAAATACACATTAAATTTTGTGAGTTGATCATTTATTGCTGACTAATGATTTTTCACTTCGCCCAATCTTTAAATAGACATCTCAGGTGTCTCCAAATTTGGATAAAATAAGAAACACTATATAGATATACTAAAAACCGAAGGTGAGACTAGTTGTCTCTTATATAATGCTCTAAATTTATTAAGTGCTATAAAAATTGGATTGTGGATTGTGAAAGAAGGGCGGTACATTTGGCTGGAAGCAGTCCATCAGGACGCCTCCACAAAACAATGAATGCCACTATAGTTGCCAAGAGACAACGTAGGAGGCCAAAACCAGATAGTTAGACACACTCAACAAAGATGCAAAAGAGCCGTATACAGCAAACTGGGAAGCAATATCCCAAAACAAGCAGTAACAAAAAAGGAATTATGTGTCTAATTATAAAAAAAAATGTCATCATTGCTTGACAATATAAATCTTTAAAAAATATTTTCCAATAAATTAATTGGACCTCTTAGATAAATTGTAAAATAAGAAGTACTTCAATATAAATTATTAAATAAGTAAGTATCCTGTATGCCAGAAGTTGCTTGGCTGGTGGATTAAAATACATACTAAAAAAAAGACGAGGACTAGACTGGCCTAAGATCTACCAGGTCTGTGAAGCTAACCGAAAAAAAAATGTATAAATTTCATGGTCACTGCAACAATGATCAAAATTTACATGTACAAATATAGGATAAGATCTTCTGAGATGTTTTTAACTAGATAAATATCACGAACAAGCAACAGAAGTTAGTAAGTATTAAATTACTCTTGAGTCTGACATTCTTAGCATTTACAATTACTAACGGGCATAAAACAAAAAGATACAGATTGAAAAAACTACATTATGAAAAAACAAAAGACAACTTGGTAATTATTTTGCTCTGTAGTCTGATGCGATTTTCTCTTTCAGTTCCCTCCCCTTTACAATGGTTGCACATAATTCTTCCAATTTTAGCTTTTAGGTCACGAGTGTCATCTTTTACTTACCATGGAAGAGTACATACGCATCTGTGATATTCTTATCGAATTTGAGGGTTATTACGTAACGCCCTCTTAGTACATTTCATATGGTACACAACGCCACTCCTCAGCCATATTTTTCCGGTAAACAATTTGATGCAACATTAGGCGACAGCTGGTCTGAATAACAGTTCCTCCTATCAGATTCCGAAGATTCCTTCCTTATGAGATGTGGATGTACTTGGGGGAGAAATTCTACTTCTGGTACGAAATTAAAGTTTTAATCGTGTTTATGAGGAACTTTATCGTCTGTTAATTTCATCAGTCTTACGATATTTAACATACTACTAGGTCATAAACCTAGAAGAAAGAATAAAATTAATGATAAGAAAGTATATATAACAAGTTAAGTTAAAAGTTATATCCTCCAATAAACGAAGTTGCGCTCTCAATTATTGAAACCATTCCCAACCATTGTTTATAATTTGAATTTATTTTTGTAAATAATTTGTGAGAAACCTCTTTTCAACCAAGCTGTGAATTCCCAGAGTGATTTTAAACTTCTTAATAGGAGTCTAAGAGAAATTTTGGTTTATTTCCGTAAAATAAATTTCAATTCACAGCGATGAAAGGTGGCTTAAGGGCATTGCGGGAGAATGTTTTTTTTACTTAAGAAAACTTACTTCTAAGTCATTAAATTGAGAAACTTCCAGAACCCTCTCTCGTATTGGGTTATTGCGCCTTGATTAATTTCTAACTGTTATTTTTAGTATTGAAGGAAGGGAGAGAGAGGGAACTTGATAAAATATTTAAAAGAGCGCCAAGGGTATGAATATTTATCTGTCGAGTCCAATATTTATTGGTGGCCTCCACAATGGGGTATAATGAAGTTGTTGAGCGTAGCAATGGTCCAATTAATTTGATTCTATTGAATACAGCGCAGTAGACAATGGTTGTTCAATTTTAGCACATAGCCCATTTCAACTAACTTTGCTTACAATGCTATTCCTTTATCAGTTATGAGTTAGGAAAATTTTAATCCGTCATGATAAATAATTATGAAGTGGAAATTATGAGCGTTAGTTGATATTACCCAATTCGTGTCGATATTAGTAGTATATTGATAAATTCCTATTTATTTCACGATTACATTTTCAGTGATTTTGCTGCTACGACTTTGAGAGAAGAAGAAATATTTAATAATTTTATAGCTAGGAGGAGAATATAGGAGACAGCAAGGGCGAGATTTTAGATGGAAAAACCAAAAGCGTGGTGCAAAGTGTATGTATATGTTAGGGATATGCTGGAGGACATAAGAATCGGCACAATAGTACACTTGGTTATAATAACAGCAAAGAGGTACAGAGATATGAGAGACCATTCAGAATTATAATTATTGAGTGACTATTGAGAAACTATTAAACACCTAAGAAACGCAGAACGGTTCAGATTGGACAATTAAGCTTTCTTTCCGTTTGAATTCTCCCCCGGACTTCTCTACCATATTCATACTAGCTATATGATTGGTACATTTTTCATCTCCTTCCGCCGACGTGCCCCTACAGCCCTGCCGTTACCCAAAGAACCCAAAAAGGATTTAAAATGGCGAAAACTCAGTGACGGTAAGTATAGAATAGTTATAGACTAAAATTGCCTTTGTCATTACCACGTGCGGGTATAATCTGTTCTCTATCTATAATCTCTATATATAAGCGCTAATGGTCACAAAGTATGCTCCACTGTACTCTTCCTATACTCTTAGGCTGCCCTGGGATGTTGAAGTTCTGTGTGACGTCTAGAGCTCTCATTTCCAACCGGATCTGACGAAGTGCGATCTGTAATATCGTAGAACTGCAACGAAACTCTTAGAGCTTCCAACGCATCCTCCGCCAACCTGGGCTGTGAATGGATATTGCTGAGATAAGGGATATTTCACATCCATCGCATTTCCATTTAACTCCTGGTAATTTACAATTTATTTTTCCTATTTCTTCACCACCCACAAACATATATGTAATTACAGCAGATAATTATTCCTTGACACTTTAAGCTACCAAGCTCTTCTCGGATGTGTTAACGTAGCGCCTGCGGCCATCTCAACTCTTTTAATTACGTCACGCGAACTTGTTTTAACGACACCTCATAGACAATTTTCCCTGTTACCCCTAGCATGTTCCACAGTTAAAAAAATTATCCTCTTGTTCCCACCAAAGCTTATGTCTCTAGTACTCTGTTTGAATTGATTGCACCAATTCGCATTCTCTTACTTTCTGAAGTCGATGACATTTATATGTTTCCCCCTATTTAAATCCTCCACTTGCCCCCCCCCCATCGTTCCTTACCCAGAAATCTACTCTCCCCAGCAGATCACGCCCAATGATTATGTGCTATTTCCTAAGCTTAATTCCCCGACTTCTTATAACTGACAAGGGCTCAGGGAAAGTAATTCATATCAGCATTCCTGATTCCTGCGTTTTTTCTCTTCGACGCTAGGTCCCCTCACTCCTTCTACATCTGTTATAGGCTGACAGTCGTGTTTATCTCTTATTTTATAATTTACTACTGTGCGGTCGCTTTTCGCTTTTTTTTTTCGCTCTGATTTCTCGTGTCTTCCTTTCTTGGTTGGCCCCGATCCATTATCTTCTTCGGTGAATTCTGTGGCACTGTTTGTTGATGTGCCCTTCCTTTCCGTATTCGAAGACTCTGGTGTGAGGACATTTGGTCATTCCTATATTCCCGCACCAATGACATTTGCGGTCTTCTCACCTACTTTTATGTCGGGGCTTTATCTGGTTTCTCTTCTATGAGTTCAACGTGGTCTGTCTATGTTGCCCGATATTCCCTTTTTGTCTCGGGTGAAGGGCGTTCCTGGATTGATGGTAGGTGACTCTGGTTCGTCTATCTCCATTGTATAACGCTATAAGTTCTCCTCTTTAGTTTTTCTATTTTCATTTTTACTTCAAACGTTCAACACTCTTTGTTTTCATTTTATAATTTATGGCAAGGTATTTTCTGAGTAAAATACTTAATTTTAAAAAATACTAATTGATCGGTTATTGTTAAATATTAAAGGTCTCAATAAATTTTCCAGGTATATCCCATTTAGTTAAAAATTAACATGAATGAAGAGATATTTTTAATCATATTAAGGTTGATGGTATTAATCATAAAATATTTGTTGCTCGGCGGAGGCGTTTCATTAATTTAAAATGTGTTTCTCTTTTCAAATATGATACCAGAGAAAAACCTAGTCTCTAAATTTATCCAAGCATGTTTAACACAAGTTCAATTTTTTTTTCAGTTATTGTATCATGTTTAATGAACATATTGAAATTCCTACTAAGTTGGTCATCCAGTTAGAAAGGAAGAAACAAACTTTTGTTTTGCCAATAAGTTTTTGTTCCTGCCACTCGCTAAAAATATGTAAGGATGAGAAATATTTGCGGTGAATATAATCTCCGCACATGTAACCTTCACTCAGATATCACAGCTGTAAAAGTGATTTTTTTACAAATTTTAAAGTTTTTTTTCAATTCCATTTTCAATTAAAGCTTTAAAACTTGGAACTAAATATCTAGGTTTTACTGTAATTTTGATTCGATAACCATAAAGACATTAAAATCTATTTAATATATAAAAAATATGAACAGGATATAATCGAGCTACAAACCAAACATATACAATAAAACCATCCATAGTTGGAGAATATCATATCAGTAAAAATTACTCTAAGAGAAAAAATAAAAGTTTGTTACAAAACGCCGAAAAAGACTCACGTTTAGACTAGCTAAGCTAGCTTATTGCTTGGGAGCTTACTTGTCTCATCGTTTAGATAATCAAGTTTCATTATTGATACATAATACAGCAATTATCATATTAAAATAAATTCAATTTTATTAATTTCTACCACATTTGGTTTACAGAAAATCCTAGAAACATTGTATATAATTCCCATTGTTATGTAGTGAAAGTGTTTGAATCGATAATTGAGTCATTGGAAGATTTTTAGAAATTGAAATTGATTTTTTAAAATAGTATTTTTAAAGTGTTTTGGAATATAAAAGCTTTTGGGTTACTTTAGGCCTAAATATACTGCACGTAGCATAATTATATATTGGCACTTCTAGAGTTAAGCATGTTAAGAATAACTCAAATCCGATTTCATAGAACTTATCTTCACATTTCGGGTCTATATGTGGTTTTTAATGGATTCTTTTATTAAAGTGATATTTTTGACTCCGGCAAGATATGGTTGACGACCTATAAAATTCCCCTTCTTTGGTTCCTTGGGGAAGTACAAGTAAATACACAATGGAAAACTAACAACAAGAATAATTTCAGTGCTTCGAATTAAAGTTCAGACTAATAATTAATTCCCCAACAACAAATCATTAGAAGGAAGGAAATGGTTTCCAGTAGAATACAACTACAAAAATAAATGTTGATATGCTGGCCATTTTAATTAATTCATAGTTCTATTTCAATCGATTCCATTTAGTTCATATAATATTTTAACTTTGACTCATTTATATTTTTCATAGGGATTGTTCTATTCAAAGTGTTAAAAATAAGAAAGTAGAAAACTAACCACACCGAATTTGAAGTATTGTTTAATAAATAAATGAAAACAAAAATTAACATTAGTTGCGAACAGTATAATTTTATTTTATCTTATTATAGTTTGTTCACAAATCATGATACTCGCGCCTAAGACCGGCCCTACTAACGAAAGTGATAATATCTAATCTTATTCTTTAACTAGTAATTTATGTTAGGAAATATCAATTTACCAATCAACTATATTATTACGGATCAACACTTTAATGGCACGTTCTTATAGGATGAACCATGTTCTCTCCTCTTAGGCCAAATCTAAATATGGGCACTGTAATGGAAAATACTTCAGAATGACTAAAACGAAATAGCGAAGGTAATGGATTTTATTAAAAAATATAAAAAATATACAAACAAGTTAAATAACTACAACTTAATTCACGATTGACCTTTAAAGGTATGTGTAGAAAAAATAAATATGTTTTTAATCTGCTAATGCTCACATACAAGCACTGTATTCACTATTTATACAGTCTTCGAAATTATCAATCCATTAAATTAATTAATACTACATCAATTTTCCGATGATCAATTCGTCATGTTAGTTGAACCATTCTTACCTTTCTACCGCTATAATATTAATAATAATTGATTTGCCTTAGCGAACTTGAAAATTTGACGGTATCACTAATTGCTGTCTACGTAATTATTTATTTATTTATACGGAATAAACTCAGTTACATATAAACAACAAATTTCATATTATTTACATTAATATGAGTAAAAAGATACGGAAATTATTTACATTAATATAAATACAAATACATACCCAATATGATATAAATTATATAATATGATATATTATATAATTAAGTAATTAGGTAGGCCTTAATTGGGTGAAAATCTGGTGGTTGAGCATGATTCTATTCAAACCACCACCTTGCACAACCGTTGGTCTAGTAACAGTACTTTCTTACAAAGTACTGAACCCCTGACCCTTCATGAATTTAAGTGGTACAGATTTTATTTTTGTTTTTGAATTAGAAACAATTAATACAATAATATAAATACAAAAACAATATATTGATACTAATATAAATAAT
>NW_027114014.1:36785-37633 GCF_000696795.3 Halyomorpha halys
TATATATATATATAAGGTTTACCCCACACAAAAATAAAAATAAATTTACTAGGATGGTATAGTAAGGTTGGGACCGACTTAATGAAGTCTCCCAACATTTTAACTAAATAAACGTTTATAAATAAATGAAAGACAAAGTTGGGTCACCATTGGTATATCAAAAGACTAAATAATGAAACTAGTGCTGTGACTGGATCTACTAAAGTTTACATCTGTCCAGTGATTCCCTTCTATACACAAATCTAAAAGATCAGAGTTGATCAGTGCTATCTCTGCTAGGCAAGTATTATAATCGAGTCAGTTTTCAAAGGATCTATGTTTCAGCGCTGACAGTAAAAAAAAAAAAAGAAAAAAGAAAAATATTGGTCTGTCAGATTGACGGTGTATTGATTACAATATGAAAGAGAAGAACACTTTTTTTTTTTTGTTTTGTACAATTTTGTGCCCCTATGATCCTTTGACGTTTTATACGCAGTACATTCCCAAGTAACATGAGGGAAAAAAAGTAAAAAAGTTAGGATGGAGAGTACCTTTCATTTTAGCTTAACTCATAAAGTATGACATTTTTTTTGGAAAGTTTTATAAAAGCAATGAAAACTTAATTATGTTCTCTACAAAATCAACAAATAGTTATATAAACTGTATTAGTATTTACTGGGATGCAGTGTATAGAACTTTGAGTTCATGTATTTTAAAATTTACTGGATGTATGTTTATATATGTACAGTTGTAAATTTCAATTAAGAAAGAAATGCTTTATTCAACCATGCTGCACAATTACATTAGGTTGCTACATTACACAGCATAACAATGAATCCATAATTGGACATCTACACAATATATATATA